>NC_057413.1:2564491-2797483 GCF_019320065.1 Cervus canadensis | reverse complement strand
CCCCTCTCCACCACCTCTCCCCCTTAACCCAGGGCCCCTCTCTCCCCATCACCTCCCCCCCAACCCCAGGCTCCCCTCTCCACCATCTCCCCCCGAACCCCAGGCTCCCCTCTCTCCACCACCTCTCCCCCTAACACCAGGCTTCCCTCTCTCCAGCTGCCTGCATCCTCTCGTGTCCCATAACAGCAGACACATTTGCCCACTTTTCCATAAACTCTGTTTCCAGATAGAATGGTTCCGTAAAGACAGCTTGAGCCTGGCAGCTCACGTGAGTTCTTCCTCTGCTGAAAGCAGGTTCCGGACCAGCCCCTGCCAAACCTGGCTTCCCTGTCCACTTCCCAGGTGGGGTCAGAAAAGTGGGAGAGGCCCTTCGCGTGGGTGCCAGCTGCGCTGGGAGGGTGCGCGGAAGCCAGCGGAACATGGGGCCCGGGCACGTGGCTCTCACAGTCCAGGCCGTGGAGAAGTGATGGAGAACGTTCTGCCCGAGACATAACAGATCTGGGTGGTTCACGCCAGACAGAGAAGCAAGAGCGTCAACCAGACTCTGCTTTCATCCTTGTTCTTTTCTCCATTTTGCTGTTCTGACTAAGTATTCGTTCTGACCCCTCTGTATAAGGCATTTATGAGACTGTCATCACCACTAGCTTAGAGGTCCGCATATGTCACGCCCTTAGGATTGTAAGCAGTCTTCTTTTGTAAGGCTGTTTGCTATACTCCGTAACCTGCAGGGAGGGCAGTGCCCAGCCTGGGTAGCTCACAGAGACGGTGAGAAATCACAGAGAAAGCATTTCCCCAGCATTCTGAAACGGTTACCTCCCTGACTTGATAGCCCTTGCCGGTGGGAGAAGCAGCAGCAGGAGCCCCTCCCGCCTCACGAGCTGAGCAGGCCCAGCCCCCGTGTTTCTGTACTCGGACGAGATCTCCCTGAGCGTGCGAGTCACAGTGATGGCTTCAGGGGGATCCAGCTGAATTTTAAGTGTGTGGCACCTTTTTGTTCAAACCTGCTGAAAACTAACGTGTCTGTGCCAGGCTTGGGGGTACGTCCAGCTGTGTGCTGTTCCTCAGCGGGTCCCCTGGGAAGGCGACCCTGCAGCACTGCTGGGCTCAGGGCCGAGGGGGCTGACAGGCTCCCAGCCCCTCACGCGTGTAGGCTGGTGAATGAGCGCTGGACTTAACCTCCACAGGACGTTTGCCCACTGCGCCAGTGATGCGATATTCACCTACCCAGCTCAGCAGGGCTTGTGTAACTTAAGTGTTTAGATGGGGACGTACATTGTTAGCTATAGGCTGTAGTTACACCCTGAGAAGGTCAGCTGGATATCGTGTCTTCTAATTCTGGATAACAAGATGTTGGAGTTATACCATTGTTGTCAGCATTTTTTTTAGTGATAACAAGATTCCACACCATGTCAGCTGTTCGTGTTCTTTAATGAAGCAGTTCAAATAGCGGCTGTGTGGGACCCAGAGCTGTGACCCTGCCGTCAGACGTGACTCGGGGCGGGCACCATGCACTACCGTGCAGATGCCAGGAGGGGGCTGATGTCAGGGGTGGCAGCCTGCTTGTGAACCCGGACGTCATCCTGCAGACGGCCTGAGAAGCTGGGCGTTTTACCCACAGGTCTTGTGGGAAAAGCAGTGTGCACTTTCCCTGACCTCTGGCTCACTTTCAGCTGACGCAGTGTTCTGGTAGTTTCAGGGGAACCGCTAAAGTTTACTTGGCAGTCGTTTTGATGGAGGAGAGGAAAGTCATCTGTAGATTAGGGGCATTTAAACTACACGGAAGGAGTTACACATCATTCACAGTGTTCAAGGGGTAGAAGTGACCCAAATTCCCAGAAGGACCAGCACTGCCGGATTGCCCTGGTGTGAGGGTCCTCACGGGGTCAGGTGCAGAGGGAGGGGAAGGTGGTGGTGGCAGCCAGGGGTGGGGGAGCGGAAAGGGGAATTAGTGTGTAAATGGGTGTAGTCTCAGGTTTTCAGGGTAAAAAAGTTCTAGAGATGTGTTTTATAACAATGTGAATGTACTTAACACTATTGAATTGTTGATATACACTTAAAATTAGTCAAGATGGTAACTTCTTGATTTTTTTCAAAAATCAAGAGAGAATTTAAAAATTCTCTCTTCTCCTAAAGAAGAATTTTATAACCAATCATCAATTTCTCTTAATTGAGAAAAATAAAATGAAGTGTTTTAGACACTGACTGATATTTGACGGTGGGAAATGTAAGTCCTTTGGAGCTTGAACTTCAAGCCTTCAGTTTCTCGTCTATAAAATTAAAGGATCACACTGTAGCTCCAAGGCTCCTTCCAGTTCTGAAATGCCGTGGTTCAACATTTCACATCAGTATCTGTCCCCTTCTTGAGTATTTGCAGAAGCTGCTGATGTATTTCAGGGTAAATTACTGTGTGCGCAACTTTCCTTGGCCGTTTCCCACCAGGACCTTAACTCTCTGGAGTCTCGGTTCCAGGCGAGCAAAGTATTTGCGCCATCATAAATTCCAAAACCTTCTCCTAGCCTCAACTTTCTGCTGCAGAGAAAGTAAAAAAAAAAAAAAGCTGGATTGTTTTATTAGTGTTGCCTGCATCTCAGCTGCTAACCTTCCTTTCTGGTAAAGACACGTCACTGGTACCAAAGCATATTTTTGAGGAGAACGTTTTCCTTCAATGAAAATGGCAGCAGCAGGTGAAGAGCAGTAAGGCGATCACCCACAGGCTGGAGAAGGATGGGAGTGCTCCCCCAGGCTCCTCCTTAGGGTTGATGCTACTTTCTGTTTGATTGACCCCTCCCTGCTCCCTGGCTGACGTCTCAGGGACTTTGATCCCACTCTGCCAGGCAAATCACACACTGTTGCCCTCCCACGTTCGATGCGGAGGTTCAGACGGGGCGTGTTTGGATTGTTCTCCCGGGGACACAGAGTTCGGAGGAGGACAGCCCACGGCTGTTCGGGCAGTTCTCAGAAGAGGGGCCATGCGGGCTGGCCTTACCTCCCCCGAAGGTAAGCAAGACCCGAAGGTGGGAGGAGGCAGCCGGGTGCGCATTCCTCCTGTTGGTTCTCAGAACCCCCCAAGAAGGCAGCAGTCCCCCTCGTGAACAGCTTATCCCTCGGGGCTGGTCTCCTTGCTCACTGCTCAGAAAACTCTCTCAGCTGTCTGCCTTAGAAAGGAAAGAGCAGCACAGAGCCCCCGTCGGGCAGGGTGGAGGTCGCCCACCTTGTGTGAGAGCGCTCCTGCTCTCGGGTTCCCGAGCGGCAGTCCTGCCGGCCTCCCGTGGAGCCGCGTGCCGGCCTCCCGCCCGCGGTCCTTGCCGCGGTCGTCGTCCCTCCGCGCCGTGCTCGCGCCCAGGCTCCCCCCAAGCCCACAGGGCACGCTGCCCCCTCGCCGAGCAAGGGACAGAGGGGGCCCGCGTGTGTCACTCTGGGTTTCTGTCCCAGGTGCTCTGGGCGCCGGCGAGCTGACGACCCAGCCCAGCGCGCGTGTGAGAGCTGGCCCTCCTCTCTCAGCGCTGGGTATCTGCCTTTCGTGGGTTTTACCTGCATGTGTGTGAAGGGCGGTTTCACCAATGATCACACACAGTCAGGTGTCTGCCGCTTCACTCAGAGACACAGCTAGGAGTCACAGGGAAGAGGAGAGGCTTCGCGCAAAAGGCACCTGAATTCAAATCCTGATGCTTTTCAACACCCCTCTATCCTCCGTAAGGGTATTTAATCACTCTTAAGACTTGATCATCATTCACTGTGTCTTCTGAAGCCCAAGGAACACCATTCGTAAGTGAAGGCTAGTCTTGCCCCTGCTGCGTATTTGAAATACCAAAACCAAGGGATGTGTCAGAGATGCTTTCTCGTCCCCAAACCTGGTAATTAAGGCTGTCATTTCACAGATTGGTCAGTTATAAATAATTGAAAGGCTCTAAAAATTCTCTGAAGTGGGGCCCTGTAATAATCTTAGCTTTATTCAATAATGCTGGTGTGCATTTAAATCAGTCTTTTACATAGATTCTTTTTCTTCAAGCATGTCCATAGAGCCTAACAAGTGCTCCTCTTCTCACCCCCCCATCTCGCTTCCTTAATGCTGTAAAAACTACCCCCCCGAAGTTGCATAGAATCTCCTTCAGTTCAGTTCAATCGCTCAGTTGTGTCTGACTCTTTGCGACTCCATGGACTGCAGTACGCCAGGCCTTCCTGTCCATCACCAACTCCCGGAGTTTATTCAGACTCATGTCCATTGAGTCGGTGATGCCATCTAACCATCTCATCCTCTTTCGTCCCCTTCTCCTCCCACCTTCAGCCTTTCCCAGCATCAGGGTTTATTCCAATAAGTTAGTTCTTCACATCGGGTG
This sequence comes from Cervus canadensis, assembly GCF_019320065.1. Taxonomy (NCBI): domain Eukaryota; kingdom Metazoa; phylum Chordata; class Mammalia; order Artiodactyla; family Cervidae; genus Cervus; species Cervus canadensis. The sequence continues at coordinate 2,793,146 of NC_057413.1, read as the reverse complement.
GCCAAAATATTGGGAGTTTCAGCTTCAGCATCAGTCCTTCCAATGAATATTCAGGACTGATTTCCTTTAGGATGGGCTGGTTGGATCTCCTTGTTGTCCAAGGGCCTCTCAAGAGTCTTCTCCAACACCACAGTTCAAAAGCATCAATTCTTCGGCACTCAGCTTTCTTTATAGTCCAACTCTCACATCCATACATGACTAATGAAAAAACCGTAGCTTTGACTAGACCTTTGCTGGCAAAGTAATGTCTCTGCTTTTTAATATGCTGTCTAGGTTGGTCATAACTTTTCTTCCAAGGAGCAAGCATCTTTTAATTTCATGGCTGCAATCACCATCTGCAGTGATTTTGGAGCCCAAGAAAATAAAGTCTGTCACTGTTTCCACTGGTTCCCCATCTATTTGCCATGAGGTGATGGGACCAGATGCCATGATCTCAGTTTTCTGAATGTTGAGCTTTAAGCCAACATTTTCACTCTCCTCTTTCACTTTCGTCAAGAGGCTCTTTAGCTCTTCTTCACTTTCTGCCATAAGGATGGTGTCATCTGCATATCTGAGGTTACTGATATTTCTCCCGGCAATCTTGATTCCAGCTTGTGCTTCATCCAGCCGAGCGTTTCTCATGATGCACTCTGCACGTAAGTTAAATAAGCAGGGTGACAATATACAGCCTTGACACACTCCTTTTCCTATTTGGAACCAGTCTGTTGTTCCATGTTCAGTTCTAACTGTTGCTTCCTGACCTGCACACAGGTTTCTCAAGAGGCAGGTCAGGTGGTCTGGTATTTCCCTTTTAGAATTTTCCAGTTTATTGTGATCCACACAGTCAAGGGCTTTGGCATAGTCAATAAAGCAGAAGTAGATGTTTTTCTCGAACTCTCTTGCTTTTTCAATAATCCAACGAATGTTGGCGATTTGATCACTGGTTCCTCTGCCTTTTCTAAAACCAACTCGAACATCTGGAAGTTCACGGTTCAGGTACTATTGAAGCCTGGCTTGAGAATTTTGAGCATTACTCTACTAGTGTGTGAGACCAGTGCAATTGTGTGTAGTTTGAGCATTCTTTGGCATTGCCTTTCTAGTCTGTCAAAACCCGAGGCAGCATCACCAGCAAGTCCACGAGCCACTGGGCTTCGTCTGGAAAAGGCGAGAAATTGGGTGCCTCGCTTTCCCAGACGCTGACAGCACAGGAGCTCCTTCTGTGACTCTGCTCTCTGTAACACGCCTCATTGGGGTTGGAGTGGAGCTTCCTTCGCGGTGTGGATCTGCACTCCCTCAGCCGAGCGTGTCCCAGGGTCTCCTGCACAGACGGGGATGCGCACTCGGAGCTCAGTGCCCACCCGTCACTGCACACAGGCCAGCCTGCCCCGACCCTGCCCACTGCAGACGGTCGTCGAGGCCAGTTTCCTCCCGTGGGCGTGCAGGGGCGTAAGGCCCCCTTCCACGCCTGATGTTTTCTGAGTCTGAAAATAATTGATAGTGATAGTTAGATCCCAGAAGCGTACCTGTGAATGTTGGATTTTGAGCAAGGTGAGGTTTGTCATTGACCCTCTGCGTTTACTGAATTGACCTGAAACAGCTTGGCCGCCAGGTGTCACAGGCAGACTGTTGCATTGACGTCGGCCATGGCTGGTGGCCTGCCTGAGTTATGTAATAGTGGTTCCCACTGTCAGCTGCGGCCTCGGGGCCAAGTCCAGAGAAACTTGGCTACACTTCACAGACGCTTTTAACACCCAGCAATGGCAGGGACGTGGTGTGGATCATGGCGGCTTTAGGGGACCCATGAGCTGTGACACAAGCCGCCCTTCACGCAGATGACAGACCACAGATGCTTCATCACCAGGGAGACATTCTTTACTGGACTCGACAGGCCTCGCAAAAGGAATGGGGTGAGGAGGGGAGACTGGAAGAGAGCACAAATCCTGTCTCTGGCTCTGATCCCGCTCTGTCTCCGCCGAGCAGGCTCAGCACGCGCGTTTTCAGTAACTCTCAGCTGTTGTTTAAATTTTGCAGCTGTCCCTGTAGCTGTCCGTGTTTTTCTTGCCATGATCGTATAGTGGTTCGTACCCTGCACTGTGTGCAGCTGTCCACGCTTTTCTTAATATTAAGTGCTTTTCTTACTGAAAACTGTTTTTAAAGGGAGCCCATGTTTCCCTCTAGGCCAGCGACTGTGCTTGTCCTCTGCTGGGCAGTGTAGAGAGCCGTTAGGCGGCGACGTGGCCGCTGGCAGGGGCCCCCCTCCCTGGTGGCCGGCCACCCCCCTGTTGACAGGTTGCTCTGTCAGAGAGACGGAAGCGACCCCCTCTGCCGGGACAAGACGATCCAGCAAGAGCCAGTGCAGCGGCACGGTGTCCCCGCCCGTGGGAGACACCCCAGTGCCGGCGTCCCGGGGACGCGTCCCGGTTTGGTGTCAGATCCTGGCCGTGCAGGCGGCGCGGCTGCGGGCCCACCATGTGCGCGCCTCGTCCGTGCGCGCGCCTCCTCCGTGTGCGCGCCTCCTCCGTGTGCGCGCCTCCCCCGTGCGCGCGCCTCCCCCGTGCAGGCGCCCAAGCCTTCATTCGTGCGCACGGCCTCGATGTCCTTCCAGTCGGACCCTCCCAAGTGCATCTGAGTTGAAGTGGCCTCGCGGCCAGTGTGGGAGGGCCTCTGTTTCCTGGCCGCCCGCATTCCCGGCCCTCCGGGGCTTTGAGGTATATTGACAGGCGTTGCTCTAACTGCCCATGTCAGAGCTTTGGGAGCCTCATCAGTCTCACGCTTCTCTAATTGACATCAATAATGCGTTTCCATCTGTCAATACTGCCTAATTGCCGGGTTATAAACAGTGAAGCTTCTGTGATAAGTCATGCTCGCTGCTATCTTCAGACATTAAGGCTTAAGGCTCCTGTCAATATTTTGATGTGCTATAAATTGTTTCTATGAGGGTTTTTCCCTCTTATGAGCAAGGAGGAGCTGTGCAGCAGGAGACAGAATTGAGTCAGTGTCGCCACGTGAAATCCAGTTGAAGAGGCAGACCATTCCAGTGCAAACACAGGACGGCTGTCTGCCAGGCCAGTGCAGTGCACTCCATAAAAGCTGCATAGAGTCACTGTGCCCGTGAGCGCTGATGAGTCCCGAGGGCAACGTGTGTGCCAGGGCCCTGCCCAAGGGAGTTGGACCAAACGGTGGCGGATATTGCCAGGAAGGAGGACTTATTATCAGCTCGTTTTTCCGAACAGGAAGCTTGCTCAAGTCAAATCGTGACTTTGCAAGGCTGGGTCTCACCCCCAGGGCTGTTGGCATCCATGGCTGGACTCTTGACCTTTTAGGGACCAGCTCGATGAAACCCAAAGAGGGGGACCCAGTGTCAGAGCACCAGCTCCACGGCGTCTGCTACGCAGCTGGAGGCTCTGGGATGTCTGGCTTGGGAAAAGATGAGTTTGGAGGCTCCGGAAGTCTGTCCACCTGCGGGAGGGTTAGCCCTGGGGTCTGTGCATCCGACAGCGAGGCCAGCCCTCTGACCTGGCGGGAGGCACCGCTGTGACCTGTAGCCACGCCGTCCGCAGCAATACCCGGGTCAACCGCTGCCCTTGGGCAGGTCACTTGGCCGCCATCTGTGCCCGTGTCCTCAGTCACGATGGGAGTGACGGCCATACCTGCTTAGTAAGCCTGTTGAGGGTTGAGTTAATGCAGAAAAGTGCTTCCGATGGTATTGGGCATGTGGGGTGTGTGTTATAGGGTTTGCTGTTGTTTCAGTGTAAAGCCAGACTAGGTGTGCAGAAGAGTGCTCTAAAAACCATTCAATCTTTGTGCATTATTTCTGCAACTCTTTATGTACTAGACACTGTTCCAGACACTGGGATACAGCAATAAATGATAATAAATAAGAGATCCTGTCCCTGCCGCTACCCCCATGAAGCCTACATTCCGTGTTAGAGAGAAAGGAAGTTACCGTGTGAATCAGTGAAACACCCGTTCAGCACATGAACAAGCCGCGTCGAGAGGTGAGCCCCCAGCCCTTGCCTTGAGACCCTTGAAGACGTCCTGGCTGATGTCCTTGTGAGCAGGGGCTCCTCCTGAGGGCTTTCACAGGGTTCCTGACATCCCTCTGCCAGAGAAGGTTAATGGACCATGCCTCCTGTGGTAGCACAGGAGCACCTGTCAGTAATTTAAAAACAAAGATGCATTAAGGCTGCGTGCACGAACGTCTCTTGCTGGTGATATTAGCAACTTAAAAAACGTAAGGTCTCCCAGCAGAAGCTACACCAAAACACCCAAGGCCGTTATATCTGAAGGCCAGGCCTCGCCCTTGGGCCTTGTTCCCGGCCCCTGGAGCTGTCCCATCCACCTCCATGGCCGCTGACCCGTCCTGTTCAGGTGGAAGTGATGCCCTTTAGATGTCGTTCACTGAAAGGCCTGTGGGAAGCGAACTCCTGTTCGCTCAACAAAGGAGACGGTCTGAGAGGTGAACATACCACTCAGGGCCTGTGAAGTCTCAGGCTTCTGTGAGCTCTGCGTTTTGACTGAAGTGACTTCTTGGTTTATTAGGGTTGGGGCAAGGGGGTGGGACTCAACATTTCTGTATGTTAAAGTCCTCGCTGTAGTCTCATAAGGCCTGTGGTACTTGCTGACAGCGTTGCTGATGTTGCAGATTTAACTTTGAAGAGGTTCACGGCACCTTCAGAGTGCGCGCTCCACTCAGCTGCCAAGGTAGGCGCTGAGGCAGCTCACGGGCTGACGTTAACACTCGTCCGTCAGGCATATTTTTTCTGAATGAAAAGTAGCGAATCACTCTTCTCTGGATGGTTTTCTCCTTTAAGAAATTGTTTTACTTGAACTTGAGCAGCTTATGTAAAAGAGTGAATATTTGCCCTTTTCTTCATTTCACCAATGTTGACATTAGGTTGCAGACGTCACCCTACCTCTGTGGATGTCGGTCGGTATCTCCTTAGGACAAGGACATGTGTGCCGTTGCAGGGTGCCGTTTTCACACCTCAGAACTGGCATCGGTGAATGCTGGCTGACTCACAGTCCGTTTTCACACCTCCAGCCCCACTTTCATAACTGCCTCTGAGCCAGAACCCATTCAGGCCTCGAGAGGTGCATTCACTTAAGAGATGTAGTCACATCTCTTAAGTCTCCTTTGATGTGGAAGAGACCCTCTGCCTTTTTTCTTCCCCCAGCTTTCATGATATTGGCATATTTAGTCTAGACTGTTCTCAGTCTGAATCAGTCAGCGTGTCTCTGTTATGACGCTTGGAACAGACCCTTCGGCAGGAACCCTGAGTGGGTGATAAGGCTTCTCCCTTTCCAGCCGTCAGTAGCCCACAATGCCGGTGGAACTGGTATTGCTTTGTGCTCAGTTTGATCCTTTGTTAAAGTGGAGGCGAGATTTCCATTACAAACATCCCACGTCTCTTCGTGATTAATAAATAAACGGTTCCCCATCAGCCTTTCGCCCAGTGGTTTCCAGACCCATTAACACATCTTGCCTGAATCAGTTATTACCTCGTGGTTGCAAAAGGGTGACTCTTATAACCTCCTCAGCTGCTCCGAATCACTTGGGGCCCCTTGTTAATGACCATAAGCTTCAATTACAGTCAGGTGTGTTTCTCACTCATCTGTCTTGATTCTCCCAGTTTAGCAAACGCATGATCTTAGCCCAGGACTCAGACGGCTCCCTGCTGACCCACTCTGGGGGTTTGTCTTGGAGTCAGGTTCCGCCCCAGGTGTCACATGGCTCCACCGTTTCTCCTGGAGGCCTGGGGGTCGGCCTGACGTCAGAAGGACCTCAGATGGACCTCAGATGGCTTCCGTGAGCTGCCTGTCGGCAGCTGTTGAACCTGCCTGGAACTCAGACGTGAACGCAGAGGCGACGCGAGCTCGCCTTCGTCGCTCCCTGGGGGTCACAGCCGCGCCGGGGCTGCCGGCCTCCTCACCTGAGGTCTGCTCAGCATCTCACGGGCCTCGGGCCTCTCTTGCCTAGTGGTTTCTTTTTATGACTCCCAGCATATTTTATGTTAGAGCTTACCATGATGTGTTTCTTTTATCTCCCGGATGTTGACAATTATTCGGTTTCCTTTTCCTCCCTCTCCTGTTAGAGACATTGTGGCTATAAAAACCTTCACGTACATTCCTGGCTGTTTTCTTAAGACAAACTTCCAAAATTAAAATTACTGGGTTGAAGTGTGTATGTGTTTTTAAGATATAAACATAGTGCCTTATATCTGATATCACCCCCAGAAATGTGTCCGCCTCAAGCAGACAGAGTTCCGCAGGAGGTCTCTGGGTTTCGGGGAGCGGCCTGACGCTTCTGCAGGACGCCCCCCCACGCGGCTCTTTGAGGCCCCTCTGGCCCCTTCAGTCTGCCGTTTCAGGCGCGGCTTTAATCCGGATGAGCACCTGTGAGACAACGAGGGGTTTTTGGATTATTTGTTCATCAAAATGTGTGTGATCTCATCGTGGAGGTTCGTTTTTCAGGGGCAGGGTTGGGGTGTCTCGCGTTCACAATCGGCTCCTGCAGCTCTTCTGTTGCCTCGGCACACGGGGAGCCCTCCGCCTCCCCATCGGTCATTCACGCCTTTGAACTCCCGGAAGCGAACCAGGAGCAACCGTGGGGTGACGGCAGGTTTAGAGCTGCACCGGGGCTTGAATTTTCCCTTCTCAGAGGCACATCGGTTGTGTGATGTGACGTATTTGCAATTAGACCCCTGACCGACCAAGCCGCGGTTCTGAGCTGGCTTCTCCACGGGGCCCCGGAGGTCAGCGCGACACGGGGCCCGCGATGTGCTCCTGGGACTCCAGCCCAGGAACACCCCCCGGCAGGCACGGCAGCCCAGACAGGTCTTTAAATCTCTCTTTCAGCTGGGATAGAACATATTTGCCAGTAAATTCTTTTTACTGAGGAGAAGATGGGGATTTTGAGGTCACTGAGACCCACAGCTGCCCTCCTGCCTCGCGGCTGAGACATCAGCTCACGCTGTCTGCTGCGTCTGCTCCAGGCACTCACTGCTGGGCCGCTGAGACACACACAGAGAATTTTTTTTTTTTTTTAAACTGAATTATGTCCCAGGAAAGAGTCTGACCCAACATGCTTCCAAAGGTGTCAGAGGAAGGGGACTAATTTAAAAATGATGTTTTCTGACAGCTGATGTTTTCGGTCACGTGAGACGTGGTCAGGTTATCATGCTATGTGTACGTGCATATGTGTGTTTACATGTGTATATTTGGCTGGAAGGGGGGTGATTTTAAAAACATCTACTTCTGCTTCATCAACTACGATAAAGCTTTTCACTGTGTAGGTCACAGAAATGGGACATTCTTCAAGAGGTAGGAGTCCCAGACCAGCCCACCTCTCTCCTAGAAACCTGTATGCAAGTCGAGAAGCAACAGTTAGAACCAGTCATGGAACAGTGGACTGGTTCAAAATTGGGAAGGGAGTACGAGAAGGCTGTATGTTGTCAGCCTGCTTAAACTTACATGCAGGGGCTTCCTGGGAGGCTCAGTGGTAAAGAATCTTCGTGCCAATGCAGGAGACACGGGTTTGATTCCTGCGTTGGAAAGATCCCCTAGAGAAGGAAATGGCAACCCACTCCAGTATTCTTGCCTGGGAAACCCCATGGACGGAGGAGCCTGGCGGGCTGCAGCCCACGGGGTCACACAGAGTCAGACATGACTTAGTAGCTAAACAACAGCAGACAGTGCGCCCTGCAGAACGCTGAGCTGAATGAGTCACAAGCTGGAATCGAGATTGCTGGGAGAAGTATCAGCAGCCTCAGACGTGCAGATGGTACGGCTCTGCAGAAAACAGAGAGGAACTAAAAACCCTCTTGATGAAGGTGAAAGAGGAAGAGTCAAAAGGCTGGCTTGAAACTCAACATTAAAAAAATGATCATGGCATCCTGCCCCTTCACTTCATGGCAAACAGAAGGGGGGAAAGTGGAGATTGTGACAGATTTTATTTTGTTGGGCTCCAAAATCACTTCAGTCAGTGACTGTAGCCATGAAATTAAAAGACACTTATTCCTTAGAAGGAAAGCTATGACAAACCTAGGTGGTATATTAAAAAGCAGAGACATCACTTGGCTGACAACAGTCTATAGTCAAAGCTGTTTTTTCCAGTAGCCGTGTACGGATATAAGGGTTGGACCATTAAGAAGGCTGAGCACCAAAGAATTGATGTTTTCAAATTGTGGTGTTGGAAAAAATTCTTAAAAGTCCCTTGAACAGCAAGGAGATCAAACCAGTCCATCCTAAAGGAAATCAACCCTGAGTATTCATTGGAAGGACCAATGCTGAAGCTGAAGTTCCAATACTTGGCCAGCTGATGCAAAGAGCTGACTCATTGGAAAAGACTCTGATGCTGGGAAGGATTGAGGGCAGGAGGAGAAGGGGGCAACAGAGGGTGAGATGATTAGATAGCCTCACCCAACTCAATGGACATGAGTGTAAGCAAACTCTGGGAAATAGTGGAGGACAGAGGACCCTGGCATACTGCAGTCAGTGGGGTTGCAAAGAGTCGAACATGACTTAGGGACTGAATGACAGTTTTAATTAAATAGCATTCAATTAAATTTTAAGTGTCAGAGACTGTCAAAGTCTTCATATTCAGCTGATTATTGCTCATTAAGATTGTTCAGAACAGGGGCATCACTACTACAGATACCAGATGAATTTTTTTCTAAATGAACTTTTCCTAGTGTTACATTGGACTAAAGTTCATCTATATGTAAGGAAAGCATTTAATGTCAAGGCTATTTAAAAGTGTTGAGGATTTGTAATTTGAGACAAACTGTTTAAAAAAGCAAAACAAAACTCAAGGAAATCAATTATTTTGCATCAACTCAGGAATTTATTACAACTCCAACATACTTATTCCATGTGCTTCGCATAATGCTTCATAATTCCAAGATAAACTGAGAACTGATTCCAAAAAATCCTATGAAGAAATTAAAGCAAGGAAGAGTGGGCTCCCTCCCTGTGGAATCTGAGGCAGATTACCGCACAAGGGCCTGGACTCAGGTCTGGTTCTGCCGTAACTCGCTGAGGACCTCGGGGAGAGTACGTCAACTCTTTGCCTCTGTCTAGTCCGCAGCGATGTCAGTATCAGTCTGCTTTTCTAGCCCAGGAAAAACGTGCTTTGGGTCAGAGCAGCTTCTGTTGTGTAAAGAATTATTGAACACAGTAGCACTCTAATGAAAATGCTTCGGTCTGGGGACAACAGTGATTAGATTCATAGATTAAATGAAGCACATATTGATTTCTTAGACAGGTGATGTCGCCACCTCTGTGGATTGTTTTTGTGTTTTTTTTTTCTCTTTTTTGTGCTTTTTGAGCTCTCTGCTGTCACCACAACCGTCATAGAAAAATGTCATATCTTTTTAAGAAATGTGATCATCAGCAGACCCGAGTTACGAGCAGCACTTTGGTTGGCTCTGTCCAAGGCACCATCAGAGCACAGTGCCGAGCGCTTCACAGTCGCCGTAAACTCACGTAGAAATATAGGGGCTCATTGATCCTCCATGGCTGTGATTGAGAAGGAGAGCCTGTTCAAGTCAGCAATCTGCTTTCAAAGCCCAGGTTGTGATCTTAGGCTCTCTACTTAGTTTCTCTGAGACGCAGTAAAAAGGAGGCTGTTGAGATGGAGATAGTATAATAATGTTACATAGTCTAGAAGTCCAGAGTCAGGTAATAATTACATGTAATAGGGCACTGGAAAACTGTAACGTGGAAGAGTTCTAATACTGATAATAAATCACATTTTTTTGAGCACGCACTTTGTACCAGGCTCTGTGCTAAATGATTTACCTGCACCGTTTCAGTTAGCCTTCCAGCCAATACTTCGAGATGAGGAAACTGCCTTTTAGGGCAGTTCATTAACATACCCACTGTGGCCCTGCCCTCCTAAGTCAGGGAGGTAGAGAGAGCCTGGCTTTAAAGCACTGTAGATAGGATTTTCATGACCATGTGTTAAAAAAGGGGAACAAGAAGCATCTTGTGACTTACTGGCTAGATAACTTGGAGGGGGTTTTGGTTTTGTTTTCTTTCTTGAAATTTATATTAATTTCCTTTTCTTTTTTAAAAAATATTTATTTATTTATGTGTTTGGCTGTGCCATGTCTTAGTTGTGACATGTAGGATCCACTTCTCTGACCAGGGATCGAACCCAGTCCCCCTGCATTGGGAACGCAGAGTCTTAGCCACTGGACCACCAGGGAAGTCCCCTACTTTTCATATTTTAAATCAAAGTAATCATTGTCCAGATGAGACACGTATAGGCAAAAAGGAAGTTGCTCTCCTCCTGCTCTCCTGGCTCTACCTCTCACTTCCCATGTGACATTCCAGCGCCGCCTTCCAGAATTCCCTGCGCGTTCGAGGTGGTGTCGTGGGTGTGTGCACTCTTGTTAACTACTGATGGTGTTCCACAGTGTGACCATGTTGTCATTTACCTGGCCCCTTACTGCTTACATGACATTGGTCTCAGCTTTTTGCCATTATGAGCAGGGCCAGAGTAGACATCTAGCACCTACATCTTTATTTAGGACAAAGCCCGAAGGAGTGAGCCTTAAAAGCATAGACCCCCATCCGCACGCTGCCCAGCAGCTCCCCGTTCCAGAAGCCTGTCCTCACCCTCACCCTTCAGCCCTGAGAACAGCAAGTGTTTTCATCTTTATCAATCCAGTTTGTGAAAGACAGTATCTCTTTAGTTATGGGTCAAGTGAAGGATACTTTATGTATGTTAACCGTTTATCCCTTCTACATTAATCAGTCTTATTGTTTATTTTCGTGTTTGTCACAAATGTGTGTTTCCCATTTGTCGTTTGTTTTTTACTTTGTTCACCACTTCTTTATACAGAAGATCTTAATTTCTGTGTAGCTACATTCTGTTTCATTGCCTCTGCATTTACATCGTGCTGAATTCCCAGCCCAGGATTATAAAAGTTCTCTTGTACTTTCTCCTGGTGCTTCTATAGATGCTTTTTTATTTTTAACTTTTGATGTACTGAGAATTTATCTTGGCCTAAAAATGGACTTTTTCCAAAATGATAACCCCTTATCCCAGTACTGTTTATTAAAGAAGTAGACATGTCCGTCTGTGGAACTTGTCAGGCGAGAAGACCCTCCGAGCCTCCCTTACCTGGTGAAGAAGCAGTTATGGTTCTGCTTGGGCTCAGGCCTCGTGTCCTCCCCGGGAGACTGCTGCTTCAGGCCTCCCTTGCAAGACAGTCCATCCTGCCGCCTCCAGGATGCCCTGGACTCCCTGCCTCCTCCCGCAGCTCTCACAGCCCTGCCCGCCCCCAGGCTGGACCTCAGCTGTCTGGAGCAGCTCCTCCAGAGGCCCGGGTTCCTCACTGCTGGGAGCCCCCATCTGCCTGCCCTCATCCTAGCGCCTCAGTGCGTCTGACCCTGTGATCGTGCTCCGAGGGCGCTCATCCTCCAAGCCCCTGCCCCTCCTACCTCCTGCAGCCCTGCTGTTCCCTGGGATCACCGCCGCCCCTGACCCCTGAGGACGACCCCCAGGTGTGTGTTCAGTGGTCACAGCCCCCTGCGCACAGACAGTGCAGTGAGGCCTGCTGTGGGCCCTGAGCTACCCCTCACCCTCCAGCCGGAGGTCTGTGGGCCCTGAGCCGCCCCTGACCCTCCAGCCTGGGGTCTTGGGAGCTGCTGCGTCTCTCCCAGCCTCCTCGAGGCTCTGCCTCTCCTGCTGGACCTTGGGTTTCCACGGGTGGAGACTGGATGCAGCGTATTTACATTAGACTAGAGTTTTCCTTACAGAGGGCTCTCTCTGTGTCGAGTGTTAGACTGTGGACTTTGTATGGCTCATCTCTGACAAAGGAGTTGTGTGTTTGGATTCACTTTTTATTTCGACCCAGAGCAATCTGAGCCAAAACCCACCCCTTCCTGTGTCTGTCAGTCTGTCTCCAGTACTCTCTAGAAGGGAGGCTGTGTCCTCAGGGAATCCTCTTTGCGGCCATTCTCTCTGCCAGGGCCCTTGCCCTCCACCACGCCAGCTACCCGGCTCAGCCAGCCCCCGCATGCCAGGCTCTCCCGGGCCCTAGGAACTCCAGGTGGTCAGACAGACCCTGCCCCCAGCAGCTGGCGGGGGGCTGTTGTCATGAGGAGACGTGGCAGGAGTGGGGTGCGGGGGACAAAGCTCCCGGAGCGCCAGCCAAGGAGCACGCGGGTGCTGCCCACGGAGGGCCCGGGCGCCGGTGCTGAGCAGGGGTCCGAGGCGAGCCAGGGGCTCCTGGGAGCTCGCATCCCACGCGCGGGCTCTGTCCTGAGGGTGGGCCCTGAGGCCCAGCCGAGCTGGGACAGGACTGTGGCTGTTCTGTGCACTCGGGCAGCTCCCTGCCGCCCTCTGGAAGCCCCCGGGGAGCAGAGGCTGTCTCTTTACCACGAGAACTTGAGCGCCTGGTCCACAGCGCACGCCCAGCGGGGCTGGTGGGCAAATGAGTGCGTATGAATGGAATGCAGGGGATGTGATCCAAGGGTCTCCTTTCCCTTAAGGGCACGAACTCAAGAACTAATTATACCTGTTTATTTTCTTTATAGAATCAGACCCATTTTCCAAACACCAGATGGCTTAAATTAATTTGTTAAAATGGTTAGAAGGTTGATCCTTATAAAATATGAGCAAGTCCTTTTTGTTTTTGCAGGGTTTTTACAGCAGCTTCACAGAGTAAAATCAACTCTTAATAGAAGCAGGAACACCAGGTTGTCTAATATCTATTGGCTTCTAAGGGGGGAAAATTTTATAAAGCTTTTTTCCTTGCAAGAGAAAAGGAAAGAGGAGAGACTATCCATTTATAACTTTGACCCTTTTATGGTAAAAAGCCACTCGCATCCTGCTTTAGTCTTTGAAATTTGCTTATTTTAATATGCTGCCCCTACAGTGTGGACATCTAAGAGCGTGTATGCAGGTATTTCCCTGGTGGTCCAGTGGTTCAGACGTCTCACTCCCCTCACAGTGGCACAGGTTCAATCCCTGGTCAGTGGGGCCAAGATCCCACATGCCACGCAGCCAAATAAAGTACTTGAATTAAAAAAAAGAAAAGCTATACACAAAAAAACGTTTGTCTTCAATGCAGGCCAGTCTGAGAACAAAAAAAAAAAATAGATGAGATTACCCTCTTAGTCCCTTCTGTTAACACTTTTGATACATAAGTAAATAAGGCTTTTGGCTATTATTCTTAACAACTCAAGCAGAGCTTTAAACAGGATCCAGGCTTTCTTAGTCTCCAGATTTGTTTTCCTGCCTCCTGTGTATTTCTCCTCTTGCAGTCAGAAGATGAGAAATGACTGCTTCTAACCACACACATGATTTAGCAGCTCTGAAGAGAGAGACGCAAGCTCTGGCCCGCAGCTCAGGACAGAAGACTCTACGGGCTGAGCAGGGTCACTCCAGCACCCAGGATCTTTCAGCCGCATCATAGTGGTACACATTGACCCCTTGTTTTCTTTATTCTTTTGGCTGCGCCAAGCACCATGTGGGATCTTAGTTCCCCAACCAAGAATTGAACCTGCGCCCCTTACACTGGAAGCGTAGAGTCTTAACCACTGGACCATCGGGACGTCCCTGTTGATCTTCGGATAGGAAGCTTTTCTTTACTATATATCGTTCCAAATATAGTAATGATAATAATCGCTGCCATTCGTTCTGCTTCTTACATGCCTGTGTAGCCTGTTTTCACTAAGGCTGAACAGGCGTGGTGCATGCCACCCACAGCTGAGCATCCAGCCCCCAGCCCCACGGCCGTGAGGGTACTGTCTGGGTGGGACGCTCGGGGAGCCCTCATCTGTGCATCCCGGGAAAGGGGGGCCTTCAGAGCAGCATGTTGGATGCTCTCCTGGCTGCAGCCATTAGCCCTTAGGCCTTGGATTTCCAGCTAGAGGCCCGGTTCGCGGACGCCCTTCTGAATCAGTATACGTGTAGACTGAGCCAGGAAGGAAGGGAGGGAGGAGAAGCCTTCGGGACTGAAGTAACACATGTCCCAGGCACTCGCCCCTCAGGTCGGAGATTTACACTTTCATTATGGTTTCTACAACTGTGTGTGGCAAATACTAGATGATAAAAATAAAACATGATGTGCAGACTAGATCTTCCTATGATAAAAATCTCTGTAACATAGAATATTCCCCACTGCCGGGTTATGGCCTCCTTGAAAACTGATGGATTTTAACTAAAGAATATAGATGGTCCATCGATGTGGGGCAAACTGTGATCTGACTAATAATTTAAGGTGTTACTCGGCCATGCTGGTTAGTGTGCTCTGCGCACTATCGGAAGAACCTAAATCGAGATCCCTGAGTGGGGTCACATCCCTAACACACATGCTCAGGCTTGTAGCTCTGAGCAAGACGTCCTGGACAGACTCGTGGCCCCAGCCACCCTGCAGCGAGAGAGACGCTCAGGCACGCCCGTGAAGGAGGCGCCTCTAGTGTCCAGGGCTTACGGCCACGGCCAGGTTTATTCTCAGTTCAGTCCTCACTCCATTAATCTTATACATCTAGTAATTGAAACTTGAAAGTGGGTTTTTGCTAAACATTTGCACATTGATTAAAAGCTAAATTATATTTCCTCAACCAAATTAAAAACCAGTTTTCAATCTCTTACAGGGGCTTCTCTTAAATTCTCCAAACGCCTTAAAAAGTAGCAGACACAACAGAGAAAATAGTCCTTACAGAACCAGTTCTTATGCTTACTACAGTTACTAAACCTGTTATAAAACATCAACAGTTTCGGTGTAACTCAAATCTTCATTATTTCTATACAACATCCTAGGGTTTCAGAATGTCACATTAATTAATACCTTTCTCAGTTTTAATAATAAAAAGAATGCCTGAATTTTAATAATAAAAAGAATACCCTGATGCCCATTCAGGGTACTGGTCACCAATCTGAGCTGCCTTGTTGTGGGTAAAGTTCACTTGTTGCTTCATTGCTACTGTGTGAGAGTGTGTGTGGGGGGGGGGGGGGGTGAGTGTGAGAGTGTGTGTGTGAGAGTGTATGTGAGTGTGGGTGTGTGAGAGTGTAAGTGGGAGAGTGTGTGTGTGTGAGTGGGTGTGTGTATATGTGAGAGTGTGTGGGTGTGAGAGTGTGTGGGTGTGAGTGAGTGTGTGTGTCACTTTGCTCAGTGGGAATGCTGTTAGCAACAGGGAACCAAGAGGATCCACGTGGAGCCAGAAATGTCCTCTGGGAGATGCCGGCCACCTTGGTATTGTCTAGGTTCATCCAGCAAACAGGTGAAAAGGCAGACCTAGAGCTCCAAGGCCTCTTGGGCGGGAGGCCTGCGTTTGGAAGGCGTCTGATGAGAGGTGAAGCCCTGAGACTGGGCCGTGTTGCCTCAGAGGAGCAGGCGAAGCGTGGGGGAGAGTCTGGGCGTGATAGGTGCCCGTGTCCCGCGCTCAGAGCAGCAAGAGGCCTCCAGGAGGTGGCGGCGGGAGGCCACTCCAGCTTCACGGGAGGGGGCATTGGGGAGGGCCGGCGCGGGCCAGAGGCAGAGGCGCCGAGTCGGAGGGGAAGGCGGCGGTGAGGGCAGAAGGCGCCGCACTGCGGTTCGGGGGCCTGGGGAGCAGGAGACGGTCCCTCCGGGGTTTCTGTGAGGATGCAAGGGTTTTGTTGTGTTTGCTGACGAGGAGGAGGGAGCCACTGCAGGAGACACGGAGGAGAGCCTGAATGGAGCGGGGTCCTGGAGCCGCCGGGAAAGCGCTTCCTGAAGGAGCCCACATGCTGCTGGGGAAGCGGGAGAGGAGGGTAGACTGAGAGACGTGCGGGACAGCTCCGCGGCAGAGAAGGAGCTGAGGCTCACATGTTCTTTTTCCTACTTTGTCATTCGTCCTCAAAAAAAAAAGCATAATTATGTGGACAATACCAAAGAATGCTCAAACTACCGCACAACTGCACTCATCTCACAGGCTAGCAAAGTAATGCTCAAAATTCTCCAAGCCAGGCTTCAACAGCACGTGAACCGAGAACTTCCAGATGTTCAAGCTGGATTTAGAAAAGGCAGAGGAACCAGAGATCAAATTCCCAACATCCATTGGCTCATCGAAAAAGCAAGAGAGTTCCAGAAAAACATCTACTTCTGTTTCATTGACTACACTGAAGCCTTTGACTGAGTGGATCAGAACAAACTGTGGAAAATTCTTAGAGAGATGGGAATACCAGACCACCTTACCTGTCTCATACAGGGAAACCTGTATGCAGGTCAAGAAGCAACAGAACCAGGCATGGAACAACAGACAGGTTCGACATTGGGGAAGGAGTATGTCAAGGCTGTATATTGTCACCTTGCTTATTTAACTTATATGCAGAGGTGACTCAGACAGTAACGAATCCACCTGTTCGATCCCTGGGTTGGGGAGATCCCCTGGAGGAGAGGATGGCAGCCCACTCCAGTATTCTTGCCTGGAGAATCCCCATGGACGGAGGAGCCTGGTGGGCTACCGTCCACGGGGTCGCAAAGAGCTGGATACGACGGAGTGACTGAATACAGCACAGCGACAGAGCACATCATGCGAAATGCCAGCCTGGACGAAGAGCGAGCCGGAATCGAGATTTCCGGGAGAAAGATCGGTAACCTCAGATATGCAGATGACACCACCCTTATGTCAGAAAGGGAAAAGGAATTAAAGAGCCTCTTGATGAAGGTGAAAGAGGAGAGTGAAAAAACTGGCTTAAAACACAACATTCAGAAAACTAAGATCAGGGCATCTGGTACCATCACTTCATGGGAAATAGATGGGAAAGCAATGGAAACAGTGACAAACTTTATTTTCTTGGTCTCCAAAATCACTGTGGACGGTGACTGCAGCCATGAAATTAAAAAATGTTTGCTCCTTGGAAGAAAAACAATGACATCTAGATAGCATGTTAAAAAGCAGAGACATTACTTTGTCTATAAAGGTCTGTATAGTGAAACCTATGGTTTTTCCAAAAGTCATGTACAGATGTGAGAGTTGGACAATAAAAAAGGCTGAACGCCAAAGAATTGATGCCTTTGAACTATGGTGCTGAGAGACTCTTGAGAGTCCCTTGGACAGCAAGAAGATCAAACCAGTCAACCCTAAAGGAAATCAACCCTGAATATTTAGTAGAAGGACTGATGCTGAAGGTAAATTTCCAATACTTTGGCCACCTGATGCAAAGAGCTGACTCATTGGGAAAGACCCTGATGCTGGGAAATTTGAAGTCAAAAGGAGAATGGGGTGGCAGAGAATGAGCTGGTTGGATGGCATCACAGACTCAGTGGACATGAGTTTGAGTAAACTCCTGGAGATGGTGAAGGACAGGGAAGCCTGGTGTGCTGCAGTTCACAGGGTCACAAAGAGTCAGACATGACCGAGCAACTGAACATCAATGTAATGACATCAGCAGTTTCTTTTATACTTCTGTTTTTCTTAGCATGCAAATTCATTCGTCTTACGTGGTCTCAATTCTTTCAAAAAATTTAAAAAGCATATCTCTCTGTGCACAGTTCAGATTGTAGGACTGTCATGTGATGCTTGAGAAAAGTTGGGAAGGCTCTGTTACAGTAGCTTGAGAGAATATGAGGGGCTGCGTTGAGAATACGTCCGAGGAGTTCTGAGGGCAGAGGAAGTTAGGGAGACAGGTTCGAGTGGGGTGTGTGAGCCAGGGTGACAGCGCAGACGCCGCCAGGCCTGCATACGCCCCAGAGGAGCGAGGGGACAGGGAAGCCCAGTGGGCCCCCCGGACAGCGGCAGAGGGCAGTCAGGACGCAGTACAGCTCTGGGAGGAAGTCGGGACTGTCTCCGTGTACTCCTGCCCCGCGGTACACGGTGCCACTGAGAAGTGGGGTGAGCGGGCCCCGAAACCTCACGATGCAGAGCTTCCGGGGCCCTGGGCCACAGGCCCGTAGAGCCACGAATAGCTGGCTGCTGGGAGACCTGGCCTTCTCAGCTCAACCCAGTAAGTAGCTCTGCTTACGTAGCTGAATCGTCGTTTCTGTTGAGACTTAGCTTGTGTTTCTCTACCTAAGAACCTGTGCTATGAGGCTGGTAGTGAAGGAAACCAATGAGCCTGTGTGGCTGGCATGATAAGACTTCATCTGGTGTAGTCACATATCCTGTGATTAAGCTAAGTAAGAAATTAATGGTCAGCAGAGCCAGAGCCAGCAGCATGCCGCAAGTACGATGCAGCACGGTGTTATAAAATTCACCTTGCACGGCTGTTCCTCCAAAAATTTAAATCTAGAAATACCTACAATCCAGCGATTCCACTTGTGGTTCTGTGCCCAGAAGACTTGAGAACAGAGACTGGAAGAGCTGTTCATGCCCGTGTTCATAGCACCGGCCTTCGCAGTGGCTGAAAGGTGGAAACTTTAAATGATAAATTTTAGGTATAACCACAGTTTTATAAAAATAGAATAAATTCTTCTAAATAAATGGTATAAAAGGTAAATTTTACGTATGTTCTATCACAATAAAGGAAAAACCAACTTAGACCCTGGCTTTGAGCTACCAAGGGCTTTTCACTCCTTTTTATTTTCAATTATGCATTTAATTCTTACTGAGAAAAAAGCCCAAGAAGATCAAGATCTGTGTATCATTTTTAAATCACGAGTGTATAACCGTGGACGCATGCGTGTGTGTATCCACAGATGCAAATACGTGCTTTATTCCGCTTCCGCGCAGCACATGTGAGCTGCCAGCAACCAACTCCCTTAAGGAAAAGGAATTCTGTTTTAACCCTTTGCAGCAGGGAGGTACCACCAGAGGAATCTCTTTCAGCCCCACCCATTTTATTCATTTCTTCTCTTCTCTCTGGGTCAGAAAAGGTGACTGCAGAAAGCCTCTTAAAGCCAGGACGCCATGTAAGTGCAAGGCAGGCAGGCAACGGGCGCTAGGCCCCCAGCCCCCAGCTCCGCCGCACACTCAGAGCCGCCACGCCTGCTGTCAGAAGCTCTGCCTTTTGAGGAAGTTCCGCGGAGGAATCCTGAACTGCGGTCCTCAAGAACCACACGCGGAGCTCTCCATCCAAGCGTTGCTCTGAAATGACTCACCCGGGGGCCTGTCGCTCCAGAAAGCTTCCTTCTGCAGAGCTGCGTTCAAGTCCAGTTTCCCAGGCTCCTGAGAAAATTGAGTAGTGTCTCTTCTTCTTGCTGATTCTTCCTTCACCGTTAACTCTGAATCACTTAACTGTTTCCAAAAGGTAAATCTACCCTCGGAGGATGGCTCTCTGCCGACAAGGACGATTTGCAGAAGAGCCCTGAGCTGACTCATTCAGTAAACAATGAGCACCTGCTGTTGCCAGCTGTCCCGCTGGACACCAGGGGCAGGAGATGAGACGATTCCTGTCCTCGCTGTCAAGCTGCTGATTGTCTTAGCGGAAGACAGACGCTCTCACAAACCATTAACTATGCAATGAACAGCAATGCTGGGTGTGGTCGAGCAGGGGCCCAGGAGAGGAGTGGCTCTCAGAAGGGTTTTGAACAGAGACCTCGTCCCAGAATGCATTCTCCTCTCCCCGGAGGACAGTTCTGAGGCAGGTGTGAGGACTCTTCATTTCCTGACAGTCACTTCCCATCTCCTTACAAATGCATCTGACCACGTGCTCGCTTCAGCAGCACAAATACAAATGCATCTGACCTGCATGCGTGCTCAGTCTTGTCTGACACTTTGCAACCCCATGGACTGTAGTCCATCAGGCTCCTCTATCCATGGGATTCTCCAGTCAAGAATACTGGAGTGGGTTGCCATTTCCGCCTCCAGGGGATCTTCCAGCCCAGGGATCTGACCGGAGTCTCCTGCATTGCAGGAGCATTCTTCAGCACTGAGCACCTGGGAAGCCCCATCTGACCTGGGATATTTTCGACAGTAGGGAACAGATAACTGCTCTCCTGTGATGACCTGGCCTTGAGCCCCACAGGCTGATCAAAGAAGATACATTATAGCATCTTAGAGCTCCAGCTGGATTTTATATTTTTGTTAGTCACTTAAGTAACTGGGTGCCATAAGGATGTGTTTGACAGCTGTGAGTAAAGAAAGGACTTGATAAAATGTCCCTTAAGGCAGAGCAGTGGGGCGGAAACAGCATGCCCCCCCCAGCAAGACTACACAGAAGGGTGGGTCCTGAGGTGAACTTAACAAGCGTCCCTCACTCGGGTGGTAATTGTGTCGGCGCCAGAGAGCTTGTGTATCCCTGAATCCTTCTTTTCAAGAGGCAGTTGGGGGACTTCCCGGGTGGTCCAGTGGGTCAGGCTCCTGGCTCCCAGTGCAGGGGCACGGGTTTGATCCCTGTTTGGGGACCTCGCATGCCACACAGCACGGCTTTAAAAAACAAACAAAAAAAAAGACAGTTGGTACTTAAAAGGAATCATTTTGGAGGACAGGACACGGGTTTTGTGGTCAGGTGATTTAGTTCCAAGCAAGAACATGCTTTACCAAGAAAATTTCTTTCTCAGCTCTTTAAGAATACATCAGCTATGCCATTTAAGGAAAGCCATAAAAAGGTATATTACTAGCAGAGAAATATGGAGTTGAAAAATTTCTAAACTCCTCTGAAAATGCTGCTGAAATTAGCATTTCAGTAGCGGCCACACCTGTCAAGCACACAGCGCTCCGACACACGAAGGCATGGAGATCTCAGTAGTCCTCCTGTCGTTATCGAATTAACACTTGTCCACGTTTCTCCTTCGTGTTGCCATTCTCAAGGTTTACACACATTTGTGGCATTTATACAGTAGGGGATATTTAAGATATTTTCCAATAACCCTAAACAAAATGAGTGCTGCTGCAGTATGTCATCTACGGCGCTAAAGAAGCAGGTGCCCGGGTACAGCCCTCTTGGATGTGACTGTGTGAAGGGCAGCTGGGGAAATACAGAGGAGGTTCCAGGCATCACCCCTCTGCCCCCGCACCTACGCAAGCCAAGTCATTCTCCCACCCTCGGGAATCTGAGATCCGTATTCAGACCAGGCCTTTGAGCCACTGTGAGATAGGTAATCACCTGACGTCATCCTTGTTTTCAGCGTAAAGATGGAAACCTCTTTTTCAGGAGAAAATCTGTCAGATCTTAACGTAAGCGAGCTTCCTTTGGTGCTTCAGCCCTCAAGCATGGAACAGCCAGGATTGGTTTCTAAACCGCACTGCTCGGAATGAAGACCAAACACCACCCGGTTAACCCCCTTCCCATCGGTTCCTGAGAAGAGAGCAGCATACAGCAGACCGGTGAGTGTTCAATTTAAAGTCTGGGACGCAGCTCAGAACCCACCAGAGGCTCGCTGACAGTCAGGCCTATAGCACAAAGGAAGCCGTGGCAGAGAGTTTCCGAGTGGTCCCCAGGCCCCGTTCCCGAGACCTGCGGCCATCACCAGAACTTGGAAAACAGCCACCTTTCTGACTGTACTCACAGCTCTTGTGACTCGGGAGTTTGATAGCGTGTAGTGCAGGTGACATGTCTGCCCCATGACGCCATCTCCAGTGGGAAGGTTAACCAGCTTTGGATGGCGCAGGCGGCTGGACGTGGACTCACCTGGAGGCTTCTTCCCGGCCGGGAGCAGCCACGGCCCTTAAACAGAACAGCTCCCTGCGGGCTCGCCACGAGGCCGGGAGCCCTGGCTGCACTTCTTACGCCGTGCTCGGAGCCGCAGAGAACAGGACACAGCGGCCTGGCCTCTGAGGACCTCGCCTCACAGGTTCCCCAGCCTCGCTTCCACCAGCCTCCATCCGGCACAAGTTCAGATTCAAGGGACGGGGACACTCCCGCCCGACAGCGCCCCCGCCCCCGCCCCATTCTCAGTGGCAGGAGTGTCTCAGAATCGGGGGCCTTGTTTTAAAACAACCCCGGGCCTTTGATTCGCTGACGGCCCTTAATCCTGGAGTCCTCAGAAGAATTGTATTCTAACTGTAGTCTGACTCTCCCCACCGCCCAGCTCCAGAATGGGAGCCTGGAGCGCCACCTGCACCTGGCGGGCTCCGGCGGAGACGAGAAGGCTGCGTTGGTGCAACGTTCCGGCAGCAGGCTCCTCAGCTGGCTGGGGAGCTGGTACCTTTTGAGGAGCAGCTGTTAGTTCCAGCTAAGGTGCCGTGAAGTCTGCATTTTCAGATCCTCCCATGTTCATGGGAAATTGGGGGGTTTTTTGTGTTGATTCACCCTGTTTTAAACACATGCTACGGGCCGGCCAAACCCTGTCATGGCATCTAATTTTGACCTCCGGATGCTCCAGGGTTCCGGGCTTGTGCTCCTGTCCACACTGGCTGTGAACCCCTCATAAAGGCCCAGAGCTCGCTGGACAAGGCATGCCCAAGGTCACACCGCACACAGAGGTCACGCTGGGTTCTGCAGCGCCCCCCTTCACATCCTGCGACCTTGGCACAGTGGCTGCAGAGCCTCCGGCTGAGAGTGTGGGTCCTTCTCAGTGAGCAGCAGGCCGCCTTCCCGGCCTCGGTCAGCGGCGCCCGGCCTCGGTCAGCCGTGCCCGGCCGCACCCAGGCAGGAGCTCATTGTGCGGTGCCCGTGACCCCCGCTGGCCGAGGAGCACACCACGCTGGGTAAAGCTGAAGAGGGAGGGTTGGCTTGTGTTTTATCTTCTCAGCTCTTCTCAGTGTTTGTTAGAATTTAAACTTGTCCTAAGCATATCTGTTTGAAATAGGGGCAGGAGAAATACATGTATGTTTATGGATATACTTCAGTTTAGTACTTGGGACCTTATAATGACTAATTATCACTGTAATGACAAAAGTTAAAGTGTCGGGAAAGAGACCAAGAAAAGGTTTCAGAACTCTCAAGCTGAAGGTTTGTTTCTCTTCCTGCTGTCCTTGACGCCATGTCATTGGCTGAGTTTCTCGCTGACCGCCTCCCCCCGAGAAGAAGCGGCCTAGGGGCCCTGGTCACACAGCGAGAAGCTCACCGAACCACCTTCATTTTCCTTTCTGTAACGGGTTTGTGGCAGCTGCCTGTGCGGGGTAAGTCCCTCTGGTTCTATCAGTCATCCCCTCTGGGGGAGCCGGGCATGGGAGAGACGGATATCCACCTCCTGTTAACGACAGTAATTGTAAAGGGGACACTGCTCTTAGTAACCTGTCCGGGGCCCTTGGAGCAGGTGAGATTGGTTGTTGTACTCTTGATGGTGGTAAAAGTTTAATGATTGTTTTCCATATGCTGTAGAGCTTTCCTTCTTCCCCGTAAAGATGGTGAGGTCTAAACACAGGCAGCTGCTTGTAGCAGACTCTTTACTTCTCCTTTAGCCTCCCTTTTACAAAAGAGAGAGAGAGAAACATAGAAATCAGAGAGACTCTCTGGAAAAGCTCGGGTCTCACCATACAGCTCTTGAGGGGCAGGGCCATCGGGCGTCCTGGGTCCCAGTCTCCGCTTCCAGACCCCGGCAGCGGTCACGCAGCTTCCTCTTTGGAAACCCCACGTGCCCCCACCTTGGCACAGGTCCTTCCATCTGTAGTTTCTGTATCAGTTGGCTGACCTCCTTACTTCATGGAACCTGGGCCTGCCAGGATCTGCCCGCCACCCCTGGGACACCTTCCTGCTAAAAGCAGCTCTGGAAGCAGACTGCTGGGTTTTGAGAGCTAGTTCCTTGCTTTATGATCTGCCTCTTCACCAGATGGATTTCCCTTTGGCATATGTGTTTAAATGTGAGCCCTGCACTCAGAAAAACTGACCATAGACGGTGACTAGCCCACAGTAAGCACTCAGTAAAGAGTAAATTTATAAATTAAAAAAGCTTGAAATAGCTATGGGTTTTCCAGTAGTCATGTACAGATGAGAGAGTTGGAACACAAAAAAGGCTGAGTGCCAAAGAATTGGTGCTTTTGAATAGTGGTGTTGGAGAAGACTCTTGAGAGTCCCTTGGACAACAAGGAGATCCAACCAGTCCATCCGAAAGGAAATCAACCCTGAATATTCATTGGCAGGACTGAGGCTGAAGCTGAAGCTCCAATACTTTGACCACCTGATGTGAAGAGCGAACTCCCTGGAAAACACCCTGATGCTGAGAAAGACTGAAGGCAGGAGGAGAAGGGGGCAACAGAGGATGAGATGGTTGGATGGCATCACCGGCTGAATGGACATGAGTTTGAACAAATTCCAGGAGATGGTGAAGGACAAGCAAGCCTGGCGTGCGGCACTCCATGGGGTCACAGAATTGGACGTGACTTAGGAACCAAACAACAATGAAGTATGATATATAATTGAAGGGAAGGGTTATAGTTATTAAGATCGCTTGTAACTCTCAAGTGCAGCGTCCATGATGCGGCTGGCGGTTCCTGTTCTGTGACTGATTCAGACTTGTGATGCCTCAGCCCTCCCCGTCTTGGGTGCTTACACAGTGGTGCTGCCACAGAGGGGGGATCCCTGGGCCAGCTCGGGGGGCATCTCAGAGGCTCATGCAGAAGAAGGTTCTAGCTCTCTGAGCAACGCCTAGGAGAGCATAGCTCCACAAAGAGCATGTGGCAGTGTTGGTACTTCTAACTGCTGTGCCGTATTTTAAAAAAAACGTGTAGCGGCACAAAGCACCAGAAATTTCATTACGTCTCTGGCAAATTCATATTGAAAGAAAGGACAGATGGTTGAAAACAGCCATAAAATATTCCATTACATGTCTGTGCACACCATTAGACAGTAGTTAGAGGTGTTATTAATGGGTCAGACTCACTTGGGGAGTCATGTGTCTGTAATGCACATTAAAACATGATGCTTCTGGTGTTTTTAATGTAATCAGGGCCAAAGACAAACTTGTCTTCCCGTGTAATTAGAAAACAGATTTATGGACAGTGGAGGAGCTGCCGTGCAGGCGGCTCCAGTCACCTGGGAGGTGATCGCGTGATCTAACGCCGAGGAGGGGGTGTAACGGGGCTGCAGCCCGGAGCTCACAGAGGCAGTGCACGGTGTGCGATCGGTACATTCCGGGGAGACGGGGAAGAGGGCAAAGTATTATTTCTGAAGACCATCAAAAGCCCATTTTTTAAAAACCATCAATAACTAACCAATTTGTGAATGATGAATAAGTAATTTGAGCCTCTCACGGGCCTTGGCATGTCCTTGAGAATTAATACAGATGTCAGCGTTTGGACTTTGTGAGCACAAGGGTGATTGTGGTGTGTGGGCTACAGTCTTGGTGTATGTGTGAGACGATGGGGAGCCTTTTAGGCCAGATGTGGCCCCGGGGTGTGGTCCCCGCCCTGCAGAGTGGGATGCACAGCCCTGAGGGTCCAGGTGTCAGCATCCCGGAGTGATCGGTGCCTGGGGAGCGAGGCTGCCTTGGGGCACCCCACACTGAGAAACAGGAGGAGCCGCGGAATGGATCCTGCCTCAGAGCAGAGGACCGGCGGGAGGGCAGGGCTGGGACCCCTGCTCTGAGGGTCTCTGGCTCCGCGTATCTGCCCGTGCCCGCCCTTGGCGCTTCCTTTCTGCACGCTCTGAACTTGCTGCCCTTCAGGCCGCTCCTCCCCACGGGGCTAGCCCGAGTGTCAGCCTGCTTTCCCGGAACATGGGAGCGCGTGGGGGTGTAGCATGCTTTCACCTTTCACCTCTTCCACCGGAGGCTGACCCGTGGCTTCCAGGTGGGCCTGCACTCACCCAGTCGGAGGGTCGCCAGAGCCCCTCGGGGAGTGGGCAGGTGTGACTTCGCTATAGTACGCGACCTGGAGCTGCCGGTGCTGGCAGAGGTCCTGGCGGGGGTCCTCACAGGACGTCTGTGGGCTCCGTCGCAGGGGCGTGGTACTTTGTGCGTCCTGGACTAGAGGGTGATCACGTCTCAGTAAATTTCTCCCCACAGTCCCGTAAGGAAAGGACCTCTCCTTCCTGGTGACACAGCAGAGTGAGGGTGGGATTATAAATGAAGAATGAAAGTGGGATCCGTTGGACTCACAAGCAACTGTGAACATTTACTCATTTGTGATAACTTTAATTACTTATGCAGATATATGTGAGATTGAATCCAGAAGTCAAATATATTTAGTTATCAAAAAACAAAAAATCCCAACAAAGACAGGCCCAGGACCAGATGGCATCTCTGGTGAATTTTACCCTGCCCTTTAAAAGAAGGGCATTAAAAGAAGAACTAATGCCAGTCCTTCTCAAACTCTTCTCAAAATTTGAAGAAGACTGACACTCCCGAGTTCATTTTGCAAGACCAGTGTTACGCTGATACCAAAGCCAGATGAGGATATTGGTTCATCAGACCAGTATCCCCGGTGAATGTGAATATGAAAATTCTCATTAAAATGCTAGCAAACCAAATTCAACAGCACATTGAAAGGATAATTCACTGTGATCAAGTGGAATCTTTTTCAAGGATGCAAGGATGGTTCACCATATACCAGCCAATCAATGTGATACCTCACGTTACTATTAACAGAAAGAAAAAAATTCTTATGATCTGTCAAGAGACTCAGAAAAAGCATTTAACAAAACTCAGCATCTGTTCATGATAAAAATTTAACACATTGGGCATAGAAGGAACCATACTTCAACATGATAAGACACATGTGATAAGCCCGCTGTGAACGTCACACTCAGTGGAGAAAGTTTGAAATCTTTTCCTTTAGGATCAGGAGCAAGATAAGGGTGCCCACTCTCACCGTTCTTTTCAGCCCAGCAGTAGAAACCCTCGCCAGTGCAATCACAACGACACTTTGCCC
Organism: Cervus canadensis; assembly: GCF_019320065.1. Taxonomy (NCBI): domain Eukaryota; kingdom Metazoa; phylum Chordata; class Mammalia; order Artiodactyla; family Cervidae; genus Cervus; species Cervus canadensis. The sequence continues at coordinate 2,766,557 of NC_057413.1, read as the reverse complement.
CTAAGCTTTTCCTAAGAACACCTGGGCTTCCCAGCTGGCTCAGATGGTAAAGAGTCTGCCTGCAGTGCAGGAGACGGGTTCGATCCCTGGGTCGGGAAGATCCCCTGGAGGAGGGAATGGCAACCCACTCCAGTATTCTTGCCTGGGAAATCCCATGGACAGAGGAGCCTGGTGGGCCCAGCCCATGGGGCAGGAGAGAGTCAGACAGCACTGAGCGACTTCGCTTTCCTAAGAACGTGCACGTTCTCCACTGTAGGCAGTGCCAGCGTCACACCTGAGACGGTTTCCGAGGACGCAGCGACGGTGCCCACCGGCGTGACACAGTCCTCCCACAGACACGCTCTGCCACACCCCTCCCTCCCCTCCCGTCCAGGATCCAGGATCAGGGCCCAGCCGGGACCCTAGCTCCCTCTGCCCCTCCCCAGCTTTCTGTGGTCTCCGTGAGGCCGAGCCGATCGTCTTGGACAGTGTCCTGCAGTCTGAACTCCGTCCTCCTGCTGAGGTCCAGGGACGCATCTCCGTCAGGAAGGCCGTCTGCTTCTCGCCTCCCCGCCTCCGGGGCGGGGCCCACACCGTGTCCCGCTCTCGCTCTCGGGGTGGCTGTGGCTCGTGTGTCTGAGACCCTTCTTCCTGTAGTGAGGCAGTGGTATCTGAGCCTAGGGAGGTGGCTTCCTGTCCTGCAGCCCCCTTTGATCCAGGCTGAGCCCTCGCGGGCGAGGACCCTGCCCGAGGCCGCCTGCATCAGCGGTCGCACAGGCGATCTCCAGACGACCTGGCCCTCCCTCTCCCCCCTGCTTTCTGAGCATCACCGCAGACTCGGATGCTTTCACACTCAGGGCAGCGTGGCGTGACCACCGCGTCCCGAGCGCTCACACGGCCCCGCCCCCGTCGGTGGGAGCCCTCTCTGGCCAGGCGTGCCCCCCAGTGGTGGGTGCCTGCTGCTCTCTGGACACAGCCTTGCTCTCTGACATGGGAACACGGCACAATTATTAACACCTGTTATTTTTTATCCATGGCTGTGTCTCATCAGGAGGGCCAGCTATTTCTGAAAAGCAAACAAAAACTATACACTCCATTCATAGCTAAAAATAAAAAATGCAATGTATTTCTCCAGCAATGGATGTCTGGATGAAAGCCCAGCAACTAATAACCCAAATAAACAGGCCCTTCCTCTCAGGGAAGAGTAGGCCATTAAGACATCTCTGACTCGGCACCGCTCGCGTGTGACAGGCATCTTCCAGGATAGCAGAGAAAGGCGGGTGAGGTGTACGTGTAAGTCGGGATACAGGACGCTCACCAACGACACTCTGGTAAGACCCACTGCGTGCCCAGCACCGTGCGGATGGATGGGAGACCCGCTGGAAGGGAGGAGCAAGCCAGGACCGGGCGGTGTCCTTACCAGCGTCAGAGGAATAAACGGGAGCAGGGGAGCGCAGGGTGAAGGCGAGCTTTGCACCGACAGCTGTGTGTGTGTGTGTTGCTGCAGGCCTGGCGCAGACCCGCCCAGCACAGCGAGCTGATGGTCTGCGGGGGTGGGGGTGCAGGGGGACAAGGGAGGAGGAAATTCAGGGAGCTCTGAAGGTCAGAGCAGCACTCGCCTCGCCCGCGCCGCAGTCTGGCCGGGTAGATGACGCCGGCGTGCATCCTGACGGGCTGTTTCTGGGGTAAGAGAACTTGTTCTCTCCCTTCCTCAGCCTGGCGGATAACCTGGAACCCAGCGGGCAAGCGGGGAACCCCACTTGCTATGTCGCCCCAGGTCAACAGAGGTGAGAGAACCCCTTGAAGGGAAATGAGCAACTCTGCGATTGTTCTGAAACTGAACAGGCGTTCAGCTTGAAAACTGACCCAGAAAACCACCACACGGCTTTTGAAACAACCGTTTCCTGCCTCAGTGCCACACGGTTGAGACACAGACGATTGACCTGGTAGCTTCTGTGCTTTTTAGTGGAGCCTTTAAGCAGTGAATGTGGTTTGAGAAGTTTTTCCACAGACAGCTTTCAGCACCGTCACAAACCTCTGTGCGGTGATGGGGTTGTGTTGTTTTATTTTAAAATCCTTGTTTGTTTGTGTGTGTGGTTTTTTTTTTTTCAGTATGTTAGCAAAGCTAAACAAAATATTCTTTAGGTTGCTCTTTCATAGCACTTGATATTATAGCATACGAGAATTTATTTTCTCCCATTATATAAAGATTTTTGTTATTTTTACTGAAACTTTAATTATAATTGTATTATCATCTTATAATTAAAAAAAAAACTAAACTTGTCCATCTAGCCTTTCAGCTCACTGCCTTTGTTAACAACTTCAGTTTTTTCCTTAATTCTCAGTTTCATTTTAAATTTTCACTTAGTGGATTATAGAAATGTGAGCCTCAATCACAGTTGCATATTTTCTGGGTATAATAGACTAAAAGGAACCAAGCTAGCATTCACTGCCAGTTTGGGGGAAATTTTGTTACGTCATACCTAAAAACGAATGTCCCAGGATTCTGTACTTGGATCCACTGATTAATATTGACACAAAACTACAGAAAAGCAGGTTAGGGCAGCCAGACGTTAGCACAGCTAGTCTGCAGAATGACAGCTAACGGGCTCCTTGCCGATGCTGTTCATTCTTGTGATATGACATCGTCTCTTCATAAGATAAACACGGACGTACACTTGTGGTCCTAGAAGGTCTAGTGCTGAATCACTGGAATTGTCAGAATAGTAAGTGGTTGTGTGAACGGGAGGTGGTGGGTGCCTCATACTTTTTATTTCTCCATTTTTACATCCAGTATAAAGGTAAAGAAAGTGCTTCTAACTAGATGCTTACAGACTTCGGCATGATTCAATGCCCAGGGAGTTCCCTGGTGGCCTGGTGGTTAGGATTCCAGGCTTTCGCTGACGTGGCCTGGGTTCAGTCCCTGATGAGAGAACTGAGATCCCACAAGATTCATGACACGGCCAAAAAAAAAAAAAACAAAGAGATAAAAATGCCCCCAAAGTACTGCATTTAGACTGATTCCCACACGTGAAAGCTTCTGTGGAGCAAGCCACTGTGTAGGACCCCTGGAACTCACGGTGCTGTGGGTCAGCTGAGCCTCAGCGTCAAGAAGAAAGAGCTCCCTTAGATGGCTCCCAGAACTGCTCTGAGAGTGGGGAGGGGGAAATAATCAAAAGGGAGTGATTTTTGTTAAGACACACATGTAGGTGTGTAGACGGCGCCACATCGTGAGCGTACAGCTGGGTGTGTGTTCATCCCCTGTGTGTGAGTGTTCGGTCATGTCCGACTCTTTGTGGCCCCAGGACGGTAGCCCGCCAGGCTCCTCTGTCCCTGGGACTCTCCAGGCAGGAACACTGGAGTGGGTTGCCGTGCCCTCCTCCAGGGGCTCTTCCCGACCCAGGGATGGAACCCGTGTCTCTTGCCTCTCCTGCACTGGCAGGCGGACTCTTTGACCACTGCGCCTCCTAGGGAGCCCCAGGTTTATCTACTGAAGACGTCTTAACTCAGAGCCCAGGTCAATGAAAGGAATCTTACCAGAGGCCCTTCGAGTCCCCTGCCATCACCCTGCCCCACCAGGATCACCAGTACCCCGCCTCGTCACATGGAGTGGCTTCCCTGCTTCTTCACGTTCCGTATTGGACTCTAGCTAGTCTTGCCCAATATTGTTTGAGATCTGTTCATACTATTGCATTCTGGTGTGGATGGCTCCTCCTCCAGGCTGTATTTTTTTTTTTTAATCACTTGTGAAGGCACCACAAAATGTGTTTTATCATTTCTACCGCTGAGGGACATGTGGGCCATTTCCAGGGCTGTTTTGAGGCACTTGTCTGTAGGCGCATGGTCACTCCGGGAACGGAATTGCCAGCTGATTGGTTTGCGTGTGTTCAGCTGCAGAAGGTACTGTCAAGCGTCCACAGTGGATGCATCAAATTGCATCCCATCTGTCAGCAATATATAGTCCAGTGGTTTTTCTCCACAGTACTTGGTATTTTTGTGTTGTTTTTTTTTTTTTTTTTTTTTTCATTTTAACCATTCTAGTGGCTACAGAAACTTTAATTTTAATTTCTTTAGTGACTCGTGAAGATGAGTACCTTCATGTGTATTTGTCCATGAGGGACATTTCATGTTTACAAATTGGAATACCCAATATTATAAAGCTGTCGGTGTTCTTCAAATTCATATATAGAAGTGATACATTCCCAATCATATTAACTAGCAGTATTTTTTCTTTTTTTTTTTTGAAGAAACTGAGATAGTCATTTAAAAATTCACATGGAAATGCAAAAGACCAGAGAAAGCTAATGCATAGGTAAAGAAGAAGAACAGGGTATTTTCACTGCCCACGTGGAAGCTTTTCTGAAGCTCTGTTAGTTGAGATGGTTTGGCATTGGTGCACGGCTAGGCTAAGGATCAGTGGACCAGAGCAGAGTCCAGGCGGAGACCCACCGAGGACAGTCTCCGGACTTTGGGCAGAGATGCAGAGCACCAGCCTTTTCGGTCAGCAGTGTTCTGTCTGCGGATGACTGTTTGGAGGGTCAAGTGTCTTGACCTCTTCCTCGTTCATGCATAAAAGTGGATTGTAGATGTAAGTGAGAAAGGATAAAACAAATTTTAGAGCCATTAAAGAACAAGGTTCAAAAAAAAAAAAAAGAAAGAACAAGGTTCAACTGAGTAGATTTTGGAGACCGTACTGCCTTTTTTGAACAACTCATGGATCAGGCAGCATTCCGTGGAGACTCAGAGGAAGAGCTCCAAGGAGCTGTGCAGAATGAGGGGCTGGCCCAGGCCACGGTGGGCACTGGGGGCGTAAGCGTGGTTTGCCGGTGGCGGGGTCCCTCTCCTTAGGGGCCACGAGCCTGTCCGGCCCATGAGCTAATGACTGCTGATCAGGTGGTTCCTGATGGGCTGGTTCAAGATTCCATTTCTGGGAGAGGTAGAAACTATGATTAAGTCTCAGTTTGGTGACCTGTGGCCTGGTACAGTCAACTCCATATGGGGCCTGTCATCTTATTTTCAACAGAGGAAAACAAAACATCTACATTCCTTTGAAATAGGCAACAATTTCTTAAATAGGACACAAAAAATGTGAGCCGTTAAAAGAAAAAAAAAAATTGGGCTGTACTAAAATTGTGGCATCAAGAGCAACAGTAAGAGGAAAAAAGAGCAGAATGGGAGAAAATGTCTGAAAAGAGAATACTTAAAGGACTGGAACCAGCTTTTAAAAACGGATGCAAAATGTGAACATTCACTTCACAGAAGGTGGTTCCAGGTGGCAGGTTGATGTGGAGGGGTTCCCCTTTGGGGAGGGGGATTCTCTCTACTTTTAATAAGAGTGTGCGTGTCACTCACACGTTCTGACGCCTCTTCAGTACCGACAGCCCACGGTAGTTCACCTGTGGAGCCCAGGGCCGTGTGTGGCTCCAGCAACCCACACCGCCCTCTGAGTCTTACTGCTTTAGGCGAATGGGGTTTCGATGCCACGGGCATGTAAACAGGCAAGATCTAAAGGATGCAACAGCAGGAGACACCAGATGGCTTCACACTTACTTATAACCCTAAAGAAAAATTATCTTTTCCATTAGCATGAAATGTGAGCAAACAGATGCCCCCTGCCGCCTGCTCCCTAGCTCTAACTCACCCTACTGCACATGCACACACATGCACACACGCACACACCAGGCTTACCGCTGCCAGCCACCCGCGTCACCTTCAGGGAAATAAAGGACACATCCGTGGCAGGATAGATGGAGTGAGGAGGCATGCCACGTGCTCTGCTTGGAAATGTTTTACGTTACGGCTCCTGAGTCCACACATCCGTCTGTTGTCCTCTGTCCTTCCCGGCCCCATCACGCAGATGAAGGAGTCGTGACCGTCACCCAGGCAGGTCAGCGCTGCGATAGCACCCAGCCCCTCAGCGTCTCCCTGTGACACACTGCTGGTGGTGGCTGTTCTGATGTTTATTTTTAAAATTCCGCTGTGCATACTACCATCCTCTAATGGAAATGCATCACTAAAATTTTTACATAATTCATGCAGCTTTTGTAACTGCTCTTCTCAGTGATTAATATCTTATTTGCTTTCCTCTTCAGTAATCAAAAATAATTGATGTGCTGTATTCTAATATTTTATATTATACTGCTTTAACTGATTTCAAAAGTTATTCCAAATGCTGACCACTAAGGATATTTTAATACTTACACTGAGCTGTTTAAAAGTGAAAGTCTTTCAGAGTCCTGTCCGGCTCTGTGCAGTCCAACCCCGTGGTCTGCGGCCCGCCGGGCTCCTCTGTCCATGGGGATTCTCCAGGCAAGAATACTGGATGGGGTTGCCATTTCCTTCTCCGGGGGCTCTTCCTGACCCAGGGATCAAACTGGAGTCTCCTGCATTGCAGGAGGATTCTCTACTGTCTGAGCCGCCAGGGAAGCCTAGTGGTTCAGTGGGTGAAGAGTCCGCCTGCAGTGCAGGAGACACAGGAGACGTGCGTTCCGCTCCTGAGTCGGGAAGCTCCCCTGGAGAAGGAAATGGCAACCCCACTCCAGTGTTCCTGCCTGGAGAATCCCCGTGGACAGAGGAGCCCGGCGGGCCGCAGTCCACGGGGTCACACAGAGTGGGACACAGCGGGAGGGACTGAGCCCGGTAAGCTGTTTAAGGTTGCTCAGTGCGGGGGGAGAAGATGAGACACTGCTGAGCACAGACACACACACACACAGACACATAGATACACACACACACAGAGACACACACACACAAACACATGCGCACACACAGACACAGACACAGACAAACACACATGCACACACACATACAGACACAGACACACACACACATGCGCACATGTGCACCTACAGATGGATGGGTGGATGAACAGATACAAAATAAAAGCTTTGGGGGAGTAGGGACTGCTTTTCCTTCCTTCTCTGAGTCTTCCCCAGTAATAAAGGAGTGGGGCACGCTCTGTGTTGCTGCTGACTTGGGGTTCAGGGTGGCCCCCCTCTTCAGGGACCCGCACCCCTTTCCACCGGGAGCCACAGCAGCGGCGGGCCCCCCAGCCGGGCCCCTCTCACCACCGGCTTTGCTTATGAACCTGATTTAAATCCAGCTGTGACCCCACTCTGGCTCAGGCACCATTAGGTTGGAGAGAGGTCTTAGTTTTAAACAAGAACAAAGTCTGTCTCCTGAAGAAAAGTGGGAACAGCCTCCTGTGGCATTTCTTTAAATGGATTAATATGTTGATCTTGAGGCAAACAGGAGCTATCCCTCACGGTTTCATGATTAAGCCAGGTGAGATGAAAAGCAAATCTCACTGCTAAACACTGCCTCTGGGAATTGAGCTGTGTTATTTCTATTTTACAGTAACTTGCAGGATTTCTTCTTTAGTTAAAGCAGACTCTTGTAAATATAAAATCTCAGTATTCTTTAAAAAAAAACTAGACACCATTTACTTGCTTCCTGTTTGCAGAGCTCCCACCAAGAACACTTAATAATGCTAACTGGCTGTGAATGTCTAATCGTGTGAAAAACTCTTGCTGTGTCTGTACTTTCGCAAGTGAAGGAAGCGGCAGCCTGAGCCTGGTAATAAAGCACCGATTATCAGAGCTCTGCATCTTAGTCCTCAGCAGATACCCAGGTCCTATTCCCTTCAATGTTTGGTTTTAAAGCGAAATTATCAGTCATAAAATAAAATGGCAACTTCTGCCATTCTCGTTTATTCTTGAAGATTCATGGGAAGATGCTTTTCCATATTGGAGGCTTTCATTCAATATTTATCTATAAGTGAGGGGATATCCATGCGATTTTAAGAGCCCGCAAGCATGCTTTCTCTGTTTTGTAAGGGATGCAGACCTCTGAACCTACAATTCTGCACTGTGCTGTTTATCTGAGTTTAAGGGAAGAGCTCTAGAAGGTGAACTTGGCATTACTCATCAGGTGGAAATCAAAATGCTGGAAGGGTGCTTTTTTTTTCTCTGTCTGGAAAAGGCGGGATCAGGCTGGGCAGGAGGTTAGGCACAGCCTGTAACAGCACCGTGGTGCGCCCTGCGGCGGGAGGGCCCTGCCTCTGAGCTGGCTATTTCAGCAGGCGTGAGTGCTCTTCCCGAGGGGACCCAGATGTCTCCCTGCGTGGAGCCCTTCCTGTCTGCAGGAAGCAGATGGGATGAGGTGCCGTTTCGTGGAGTGGATGGGGGCGGTGGGGGTTTATTCTGAGGACACCCGGGGAGAGGACACCTCTGGGCCACGAGCACCCACCGGCCCCTTCCCACCTCCTCGATGCCCGCCGTGTGTTCTTCCGCCCCGGAGCTCACTAGGGTCCCTATTCAAACAGTCGCTCGGATCTTTTCCATTCGGACATCCCGTCCTTATGGGCAGAGTCTCTGCCTCTTGCTCCGCAGAGGCCTGGGGTCCCGGCCCCTCCCAGGCGCCCCACTGCTCCAGGGCCTTGCCCGCCACGGCAGAGACGGGGTCGGGGCCTCATCCTGAGACGACAGCCTTCCCCTTCAGAGCTGGTGGCCACGCACCTGGTATCTTGGACACGAGAAGGTTATTCGTTGTCTGCCTTCACCTCCTGTTTTGGCAGACACTGCCCAAGATAGATGACAGTCCTGCAGAGCTCAGTGTTGAGTGACCGAGGTTGTAAACCTGTATGGTCGCCTGCGGAGCGCGTCTGATCTGCCTAGACTGCTTCCAGAGACATCTGAGACCTTGCCCTCAGCCCTGTCCTTCAGCCACAGAGGTCACTGGGGCTTGTTCCTCGGGGAGCGTGTGCGAGGCCTGGAGCACAGCCAGCCTCAGGGCTGCGCCAAACCAAGGGTCTCTGCACGGTGCCTTCTAGTCTTCCCAGTGCATCCCCATGCAAACCTAGACAGCGTGTTAAAAAGCAGTGACATCGCTGTGCCAACAAGGTCCATATAGTCCAAGCTATGGTTTTTCCAGTAGACCTGTATGGATATGAGAATTGAACTATAAAGAAGGCTGAGCGTCAAAAATTAATGCTTTCAAACTATAGTGTGGGAGAAGACTCTTGAGAGTCCCTCAGACAGTGTGGAGATCAAACCAGTCAATCTTAAAGGAAGTCAAACCTGAATATTCATTGGAAGGACTGATGCTGAAGCTCCAGTACTTTGGCCACCTGATGTGAAGAGCTGATTCATTGGAAAAGACCCTGATGCTGGGAAAGATTGAGGGCAGGAGGAGAAGTGGGCAACAAAGGATGAGATGGTTAGATGGCATCATCAACTCAATGGACATGAGTTTGAGCAAACTCCAGGAGTTGGTGAAGGACAGGGAAGGCTTGCTTGCTGCAGTCCACAGGGTTGCAAAGAGTCAAAGACACAACTGAGGGACTGAACAATGCCTGCAGTATCATTTTAACCTCGGAATGGCTAGGAGAGGCTTACTTGAGAAAACAGACCTAACAGTGTATGTGTTCCTGGTAGCTGAGACATTAAAAGCCTAGTGAAGACAGAGTCCAAAAACTGCCGTATGTTTCTCCAGTGTTATCAGCAATCAGTCCAGCGGCAGGCAGTGCAGGGTCCTCTGATTCTGATAGGAGAAGGCTTTCTGATTCCCTCTTCTTCTTTCCAGCCGTCCATTTAGCCAGCCATCCTCTGTAAACGTTCCCAGGCCTGGGGTGACAGGACCTGCGCTGTGAGACCCCCTTGCCAGACACACTCAGTATGCAGTTCGGGTTGTTCCTGCAGTTGTGAAGCAGATTTTTCAGCCTGTAGAGTGAGGGGCTGGAGTTGTTTCCCGATGTTTCCTGTACGTGCCACGTGGTCTGGGGTCCTCCACTCAACTCTCTCTAAGTCACCCACATTGTAACCTCCCTTCCCATCCCAGCCAGGGCTTGGGGACTAGGGAGGCGAGTGTCGGAATATATTAAAATCCTCCCTTACCTACCCGCCATCTTCAGGCGTTGTATGACATTCCTCCTGCCATCTAACTCCGCTCAGTTGCACTTCTGTGTTAACTTAATAGGCTAATGTTTTACGAACTTGTGAGACTGAACGTATGGAGTGTGATCAGGATTTCTGACACTTACTTGATGGGGGTGTGGACATTGAGCAGAAGCCATTGAAGACTTCCAGACGGACACTGATTCAAATTAGTGGCTCAAAGACTTAGACTATCTCATTTACAGGATTGTTTTCCACTGATTATTCTATGACTTCGGCAAAAATTGAGCACACCGTTTATGATAACATTTACCAGGTAATCTTCTGTGCAGAATTTAAGGAAGAGCCAGTGATTTAGAATCAGTGTTTTCTGTGGCCGTATAGAGGGTGTTCTCAGGTTTAATTGCTGCAGTTAAGTGTTTTCATCTGGGATATGCTCCTTCTGGGGGGCAAGCTCTCTGTTTTCTCCTTTGGAGTTATCAGAGTTTCCCTTTTGTGCCTTTTTGTATTTCTTTTTAACCAAAGAAGATCCAGTGGGATGTCCTTTTTTATATAATTGATTAAGAGGATGAAGGGTTATCAAAAACCAGCTCCTCCCCTTGTTTAGTCTGTCACGCCAGGTGCAGCGATGCTAACTACAGATGCATTGTCAGATGACAAGTTCTTTATTTCCTGTGGATGATTCCCCGAGCAGCATAAGTTATTTGGGTGGTTGAAATCCTCCTAAGAAACACTTTTGGCGTCTCCTGCCTCCCAGCGACGTCATTGGGGGAACGTGGCGGATGGAGGAACTCAGAGCTGAGGTCTGCGGACTTGCATGTTGACCTCAGGCAAATCAGTCACTTTCTCTGGCTTTTGGCGGCCTCATCTATAAAGTGAGGTTGAGTTCGTGATTTATTTCTAAAGTCCAGTTATTCTCATATCCAGTGATTTGCGCTGGCAAGAGTATTAAAGTCATACGGTCATTCACTCAGTCAGCCTGTGTGTGTCACCCTCTATGTCCCGGGCTGGTCCAGCGCCACGGGGACCCCAGCCGGGCGTCACCCAAAGGCTGCCTTCCTGCAGCAGCCCTCCATCCAGGGGGCGGAAATAGCGCACAGGTAATTCTCAGAGGAAGTGAAGGTGAAAGCAGAATTAAGAAGGACAAGGGAAGGTAAACTTGTATTTAGCTAGTCTCTGGGTGTGCCCTAGGGACTCATCCTGAGAGGTCAGCGTCCGTGTCCCATTTTATAAAGGGCTCAGAGGTTGTGCACCTGGAGTACCGAGCAGCCTTTAGAAACAACTTTTTGTGATTTCAAAGCCCTGCTTTTCCAACGGCCGCTGACATCACCCACAGCCAGGAGCCTCCTCCGGAGGTGCTGGCGTGTCCACGCACACAGTGGGACAGACAGCTGTGGCCCAGGCCTGCCTTGCAGTGCCGTCCTGCCCCGCCCGCGAGAAGGGTGAGCGGCTGAGAGGCAGCAAGGGCTCGGGGAGGCCTCTGTGCATGAAAGCTGGCTGGCTTGTTCACAAGTATCCCAGAGTTATTGACATGCTTTTAAGTGAGGGATGCTTTACTTGTAGGAAATCATTTACAGGAACGACCAACTTAGTACCGTGATGAGCTCGTAAGATGACCTATCCTTGAAGTGGCTCCTATACCTCACGTGCACGCGCATGTGCGTGTGTGTGCGTGCGCGCACATATATGCACACATATATGATTCATCAGGTTTTTACATTTATAAATGATTGTGTTTCATTTTAGGGGAACATTGACTCCAAATTTTCGCTCATCTCGTAGTCTCACTCTCCCAGTCACAGCTTAGGGGGCAGGAGGGAGCTTATCTGAGCTCTGCCCGCTCACCAGGTGTGCGCTCAGATCCAGGAAGCCCTCTGATGCCCTGATCTCCACAGCAGTGGAAGCCTTCGCGCTGTATTTTTTTCCCATGAGACACACCAAGATTGTTAGATTGCTTGTCCCACACCCTCAGTGCGCCTGCTGACCCTGGGGTAGCCGTTCCCAGAGAGAAGTGAACAGGCAGCTGAGGTGATCCTTGCAGTTCTGGTTCTCTCCTCCCTGCCCCGACGAAGGACACTTGGAGAACATCCAGAAAAGCAGCAAGGATCAGCAGTGGTTTGAGCTTTGGCTCTGAAACCCAGCATCCAAGAGAGCTGCTGTGACTAGCTGTGTGACCTCGCTTTAGCATACCGTCTCTCCCTCTCCTCCGTCTCCGAGTCTGCGGTAATGAACCCCACACCAGCCCTGGTGTCTGCGTCCCCGGGACCTGGGAGAATTAATGAGCTGGGCAGTCAGATGCTCCTCGTCCGAGTCTTGGACTGCAGGGCCTCTTGTAGGAAAGCTTGTGGTCAAGTGTGTCTTTGTGAGTGTGGTTTCTTTCAGGTCCTCACTTTATTATCCTTGCTTAAACACACATGCCCATAATATTGCTTCATATCAGCCATTTGTACCTGTTTCTCTGATATTGTGCATATTTATGAAGTTTCACTGAGTTGTTATGAAGCACTCAGGACTGTACATCTAACAGAAAGCTAAACTGGCAAACCACTACTCACCCAGTGGTTTATCTGGGTCAGGAAGATCCCCTGGAGAAGGAAATGGCAGCCCACTCCAGTATTCTTGCCTGTAAAATTCCAGGGACAGAGGAGCCTGGAGGGCTGCAGAACATAGGGGTCAAAATAATGTTGGCACACAACTTAGCGACTGAATAAATGGCTTATCTGAAATATTGTGTCATCCTGCCACCCTTAAAAATGTAACAGTTAATACAAAGTTTCAAGTTTAAAGCACAGTTTTGTTGTACCAAATAAGCATCATGTCAAATAAATGAAATTTCATTAAAGGATCTATTCTAGATCTACATCTAGATTAAGTTTTAAAAATTAAACTTAAGCTCCAGAATAAAATATCCAAAACTCTTATTTTAGAGATGGAAATACAATATAAATGAGAAAGTCATCTTTACAGTTATAGATTTAATTAGCAGTTGTTTTATTACATATCTTCCATATAAATGGAAAATGATTTCACCTAAGAGGCTGTCATTTTCAATAATTATTGTTGGGAGAGTTGATTTCTTGCTGTAAAGAGTGTGTGTGTGTGTGTACACACGTGTGTGCACATGTGTTCATGTGTATCTGTCTCCTCACTGGATAAAGTTTCTTGTTTTCCTCACTCAGTCCTGTCCTACTCTTTGCGACCCCGTGGACTGTAGCCCGCCAGGCTCCTCTGCCCATGGAATTCTCCAGGCAAGAACACTGGAGTGGGTTGCCATGTCCTCCTCCAGGGGATCTCTCCGATCCAGGACCCGTGTGTCCTGCATTGCAGGCAGATTCCTTACCACTGGGCCACGAGGAAAGCCCCTGTCAGTGAATGTGACACTTTTTCTTTCCACAACCTATTAGTCTTCCCGTTCTTTCAGCCCGAGGGGTTGTGTACCTGCGTCCAGGACCCCGCGTTTACCACGTGTTCCAGGTGCTACCCATCGCTCATGCTAAGGGATCACCTCCTCCTCACTGTCTTTACCAGCTTGGCGGCCGCAGATAATCACGGCGTCTCACAGCTCTGCTTTTTCCTCACGGGTGAACGAGGGTGGCGGCGCCTGTCTCAGGAGAGGACCTGAGATGCGAGAAAACACACAGGCCTGGTCTTGGTTCCCAGCAAGGTCAGGGACGGGCTTGCAAAGGGCCCTCAGCACACCGCACGGTCGCGCTCCTTCCCAGACGCTGTTCACAGATGGCAGGGCCCTTTGGCCTGGCAGCAGACCGGTGACGGCCCTTCCCCCGGCGCGAGCCCCTCCCCATCTCCAGGAGGCAGGCGTGGGCATGGGCTGGTGAGCCCTGCGTGCGCGCAGAGGGCGGGGTGCGGGGTGGTGAGCCCTGCGTGCGCGCAGAGGGCGGGGTGCGGGGTGGTGAGCCCCGCGTGCGCGCAGAGGGCGGGGTGCGGGGTGGTGAGCCCCGCGTGCGCGCAGGAGGCGGGGGGAGGGGGGGGTGAGCCCCGCGTGCGCGCAGGCGCACAGAGACTGTGTGTCGTCACGTGACGTGCCACACGCGGGGCCGGGCTACCGTGACGGGCGCGTGGGTTGTGTGCGAGCGTTGACGGGGGCCGCAGCGTGCCCGGTCCGAGGTCTGGTCCACACTGGAGCGCCTTCGAGGGCTGGCTGGGGGGCGGGGGTTGAGGGCCGGAATGGGAGGAGCAGGTGAAGCCAAAGGGCGTTTAAGGAGCCAGCACGCGGCTCTGGGGGCCCAGGAGGGAACCCAGGCCACAGCAGGGACTTGGCAGCCTCGGTGACGAAGCCCTGGACGCGGCCTCGCGCCGGTCTGGTGCAGACAGGCTGCGGGCCTCCTGACGTCTGATGCTGTTCCCCACCAGCGTGCACTAAGAAAGAGGCGCGATGGGAGGAGTGTTGGTTTGTTTCTCCTCCTCGGCAGCCACCTCGCCTGTGCCCCCAGCCCCACGGCGACGAGGGTCGTACCGCTCTCCTGAGCCTGTTCCTCTGGGGGCCCTGCCCGAGCCCTGGCCATCACAGCGCAGAGCCCAGGACAGACTGCCCGCAGCTCTGGGCAAGCGCACGCTGGCCGCGGGAGGCTGAGCTCCGCTCCTAATCTCTATAAGCCTCCTTTTCCTCTCCTGGAAAATGAGAGTCATCTTGTCTCCACTCATTACGAGTGGATGTCCTTTCTTTTATTCAAATAGAGACAAAGGCGGGCGGGGCAGCTTGAGGCTGGGCGGGAAGGGCCTGCCACACAGGCCAGCGACGCGCTGGGCTGGCGACCACCCCCGCCCAGGACAGCCCAGCCCAGCACTGGGCCCGGCAGATGGCACTGCCCGCCGTGGCCGGCCCGCCGCGCACCTCACGAGGGCTGCTTCTTCCCCTGGGCATTCGCGCCAGGCTTGGGCTGGGGCAGGGGGTCTCTGGGAAGGACAGGGGGGAAACCTGATACCCTGTGTGAGTGTGTGAGAATTTTTTCTTTCTTATAAACCTGACACATGCCTTACACACATGCCGCTCTGCCCTCCTTGCCCAAGCCGGCCCAAGGCCGCCCTCTCCTCCCCACATGTCGGGTCATGCGTCTGAGCAGGCAGCAAGGGATGGAGGAGGCAGGGGACCCAGTGGAGGGCGGGAGGCTCCTGAGGGGGCGGGGGCAGCACACACCTGGTCAGCCACTCCGGTGAGGCTGTCACACCAGACGTCCCCCCACCCCACCCCGGCCCCACCACGCCCAAGTGTTTCTTCTCCTGGGGATGGAATGGTTCTTCTGGAGAAAGCAATCTGCAGTCAGGGGCTTGGGAATTAGGATTCAGAAGCTTGGAATTGGAGCTCAGCTGCCGGTGGAAAATACACTGTGAATGTTTTATTCAGCAATGCATGTATAAGGTTGAGTAGAATGCAAACACATAAATCACTTAAACAATAGCCGTTAAAAGCTGCCTCCCAGCATTTCAGAACCGGCTGCCCAATCGCTGGCGAAGTCCTCTGTTGCCACCTGCTGCTGGAGCGTGTTATTACACTGCCAGGTCTCACTGGCTGTCCTGGGCCTCTGCGCTCACTCCCTGGGGCACGGGGTTTTCCTGGGGTGACGCGTGTTGAGGGTTACACGAGGGACGGCAGCACCTTCAGAGCTCTGTGGGGTCAGAGCAGAGAGGACCGTGTCCTCGCTTGGCTCTTCACCGGGCAGAGGCCTCGTGCTCAGTCATTCCTGGAAGCACAGGGTCCTGTGACCGCAGCGGTCTGCCTCTCACCGCCCGTCACGGTCACCAGCGTATTACAGCCGAGAAGCAGGAAGGGCTAGTGTCTCAGCAGTGACACCTGCCCGCAAGTGAGCACGGGCTCTGTGACCCCGGGCGGAGGCCCCTCGCCCCGCAGCGGTCACTTTACCCCCTGTGTCAGCCAGAGGAGGAGGCTACTGGGTCAGTGTCTGACCGCTGTCCACAATGGGCCCTGTGTCCTGAGAGGCACCGCAGTCAGCTCCACTGCGGGAGATCTGCAGCACAGCCTGGGGCCTCGGAGCGCTCGACTGTCTCAGGTGCCGCCTCAGCCTCCCCGTGGGCCTTCTTGACCTGCAGGGGCACCACTGAGGTCTCCCTGCCCTGAGACAGCACACGGGGCGTCTCAGCTCCTCGAAGTCTCACAGAGCACTGAATGGCTAAGACTGCCGGGGCAGCCACGCGGTGATCCAGGCTGGGGCAGGGAGACAGGCAGCGAGGCGGTGATCCAGGCTGGGGCAGGGAGACGGGCAGCCGCGCGGTGATCCAGGCTGGGGCAGGGAGACGAGCAGCAACTCGATGATCCAGGCTGGGGCAGGGAGACGGGCAGCCGCGCGGTGATCCAGGCTGGGGCAGGGAGACGGGCAGCAACTCGGTGATCCAGGCTGGGGCAGGGAGACGGGCAGTGGGGCGGTGATCCAGGCTGGGGCAGGGAGACGGGCAGCCGCGCGGTGATCCAGGCTGGGGCAGGGAGACGGGCAGCCGCGCGGTGATCCAGGCTGGGGCAGGGAGACGGGCAACAACTCGGTGATCCAGGCTGGGGCAGGGAGACGGGCAACAACTCGGTGATCCAGGCTGGGGCAGGGAGACGGGCAACAACTCGGTGATCCAGGCTGGGGCAGGGAGACGAGCGACAACTCGGTGATCCAGGCTGGGGCAGGGAGACGAGCGACAACTCGGTGATCCAGGCTGGGGCAGAGAGATGGGGGCCACACAGTGATCCAGGCTGGGGCAGGGAGACGGGCAGCAGGGCGGTGATCCAGGCTGGGGCAGGGAGATGGGCAGCCACGCAGTGATCCAGGCTGGGGCAGGGAGACGGGCAGCCACGCAGTGATCCAGGCTGGGGCAGAGAGATGGGGGCCACACGGTGATCCAGGCTGGGGCAGGGAGACGGGCAGCTGCTGGACCACGGGCTGCACGGCGGTGAGGCGGGCAGGCACAGGACTGCGACCGCATCCTCTTTCCAGGCTGAGTCGCTGCGGCGTCCCCAGCTCTCGACATCAGGCGTGACTGTGAGCTCGGAAAGATGCTGTCGGTTAACATCATCTCTTTGAAGAACGGTGAGGTCATGGAGGGAAAACCATGTTTCACATGGGCAGGGAAAAACTACAAAGCAGGCGGGGTTTCCCTTGAACCGTTAACCTGCGGAAGGGAGAGTGGAGCCTTGGGTAGAACAGACATGAGACTCGTCCTTTTAATAGAAAATGTGGAGCTGCGAGAACCCTGGGTTGCAGCCCCCCCATCCCCCGTCTCTCCCGTTCCTGCAAAGGACCTGGGCCCTGGGACAGTCTTGTTTTCAATCCCACAATTGTGAAAAATGGTCAGTTACTTTATATAAAGTATAGATTTTCCAGACATGAAAACTCTAGATGCAAAAACTGGAAAGTTCGAAGTAAAACTCTGGTAAGATACATGTTACAAAGCTTAGCATTTAAGCTGTTTTTAAGTACACCATGTTAGAATTGTAACAGGCTCTTACTGACTGAATAAGAACCTAAGAAGCAAGGAAGCAGGAGGCCTCGCATGCCCACGGGTGCAGAGCCTGTTGACACGCCAGGGGCTGCTCCTCCGCCAAGCCCGTGGTCCGAGAGGGGCCTTGGCCACGCGCTCTGAATACCCGGAACAGCCTGGAGCCTTGCTTCTCTGAGAAACGGCAGGCAGGCGTCCTGCAAGACTGAAGCTTGTGTGGTTTGGACGTACGTATCATGTGCTTATAAATTCCCCCTCCCCCCACATCTTTTAAAATTTCGTCAAATTTTAAACTTTATTTTTTTAAAAAAAGGTGTAATATTAAACATCATTACATCAAAAGTATGAAAAAAACGGTAAAGAGGTACTGTTTTAAAAGCAAACACTCACTTTTACGTAACTCCTCAGCCCCCAGCACTGGCTGTGGTTTCTGTAAATACAGCGTGACCTGTGCTGTGAATTGAACTTGGTTTCTGTAGCCTTACTTGGAAGTGTCTTGTTGATCGAAGCTGTAGCCATGATGCAGTAGCCCCGTTTATGGGGTCGTGCTGACGGGGTGGGTTGAACTTTGCTTTCCCCGGACCTCGGGCTCGGGCCGGGAGCCCGATGAGTCAGAGCTCTCAGCTTGGCAGCTGCACCATTGAGAGCAGCCTTGCCCCGGCTCCCGCCAGCCCAGACCTCTGTCCTCTCACCCTGCAGTAGCACAGACTTTCACACATGTTGCCCGGGAGTGTTAGCAAAGCAGGAGGGCCCGTTCTGGGAATTAAGCGCCCAGTGTAAGTGCCTGGAGCCTAGTAGGGGTTCGGTGAACATTAATACTACTCTTCTTCGGGGATTAAATTCTTAGGCTTTATCTCTAGCAACCACGGAATTTGAAAAATTTAAGATGGATAGAAGTTAAGATGGATGGTGGCGATGGCTACACAAAAATGGGAACATATTTAATGCCGCAGAACTGTACGTTTTAAAATGGCTCAAATGGCATATTTATTTTGTGCATATTTTACCACCGTAAAAAAAGAAAGTATTGGGTTTGTTTCAAATTCTAGAGCTGGGAAGCTTTTCTGAATGGAGTCAGCAGGAAAACTTAAAAGAAAGTCCTTGTCTTTGAAGGAGACATGACTCGCGGCACCGAGAGTGGACCCCGCCTGGGGAGGTGATTCCGATGCCCGGAAAGCACACTCTGCTGACGGGCACGCCGCTCACAGTCCCGGGAGGCAGTTAGCTCAGAGAGGGCAGTGAGGAGCAGAGAAGAGGGTCCCTGAACAGACAGACATCTGCTTCCATCTGCAGCCAGTGTTAGTTTGCAATGGCTGTGGTTTTTTTGTTTCTTGTTTCCTTATTACAGTTTGATTTGCAAATAAAAGTTGTGTATATTTAAGCATATGACATGATGTTTTCATAGTCGCACACATTCTGAGATGATTTTCACAGCCAACCTGATTGAAACCCTACCCGCAAACAGCCCCCTCTGTGTGTGTGGTGAGAGCACTGAGATTTGGTCTTAGCGGGTTGCAAGCATGCAGAACACCCTTGTGAACTGGAGCCGCCATTAGATGGACACCCTTAGGTCTCCACACCGGTCTCGTCTTATCAGTCAGAGTTCACACCTTTCGATCAGTATCCACGTCCCCTCCCCATTCACCCTAGTAAACACCGTTCATCCTAGCACTCCATGAGTTTGGATTTTCTTCTTTTTATTTCTACATACACATGAGATCATGCAATATTGTCTTTTGTGTCTGTCCCAGCCCAGTGTCCTACGGGTCCATTCATGTTTTCACAGATGGAGGGATCTTCTCTCTGTAGGTGAGTAATATTGCTCTGTGTGTCCGTGCATGCGCATATACACGGCATTCTCTTTTATCCATTGGTCTTTCAACAAACACTGGTTGCTTCTATATCTGGTCTATCAGAAGTAACGCTGCACTGACTGGGCATGCAGAAATCTCTTCAAGGGACTGGTTTCATTTCCCTTGGGCATATACCCAGAAATAGCAATGCTGGATCAGATAGTAGTTCTATTTTTAATTTTTTTGGAACCTCCGTACTGATTTTCGTGATACCTATGCCAGTTTATTATTAATTTTGTCTTACAGGAAAATATGAACAAATACAAAAGTAGAAAGAACAGTATAATGAGCTCCGAGTACCCATCACCCTTCACCCTCCTCTCGTAATTACATCTTCATGGCCAATGGCATTCTATGCATATGCCCACCCATGTTATTTGAGAAAATGTATGTTTTATGTGAAACTATTTTAGTACATACTTGGAAAGATAGATTATTTTGTGAAATATAACTACAATACTATTATTATAATGAACATACTAACAATAATTTCTTAATATCATGAAGTATGTGCGTTCAGTTGCTCAGCCATGTCCAGCTCTGACCCCATGGACTGTAGCCCAGCAGGCGCCTCTGTCCATGGGATTTTCCAGGCAAAAGTACTGCACTGCGTTGCCACTTTCTTCTCTATCATCAAATATACAGTGTTTAAATTTTCAGATTATCTCACAAATATAATTTTCTTAACTTTGTATGTTTGACCTAGGATGAAAATAAGGTTTTGGATAATATGTCTCCTATCTGTGGGTTCACCATATCGTCCCCCACACACTCTTGTTTTCCCTTGTCGTTTGCTGAAGAAGTTCTCGTGTCTGAGTTTTGCTGGTTGCATCTTTATTTTGTCATTTATTTTATATAAAAATTGATAGTTGGATCTTAACCAGCTGGGTACTTATGCTTGGCTAGATGCTAGACTCACCTGGGAAGCTTTAAAAAATTTCTGGCGTGTGTTGAAATAGTTGGGTGGTTTCTAGATGAAGTTAAACATAAAATCACCTCATCCCCCAGCACTTCCACTCCCGAAGAACTGAAGCAGTTATTTAAACAGAATCTTGTGCAAAAATGTTCATAGCAGCACTGTTCACAACAGCAAGAGGTCCAGACAGCCCAAGTGTCCTTCAACTGAAGAAGGGCTGGACACACTAGGACATGTGCATGCAGCAGAAATCAGCCTTGAGATCTGCGAGTTCCTGATCATGCTTGGAGAACATCACGCCAGTGAAAGAAGCCTGGCACAAAGCCACACGCTGTACAGTTCCGTCTCTAGGAAATAATTCAAGATAAGGAAACCCGGAGAGACACGAGTAAATCCATGGGGCTGGGGCGGAAGGGGGGGTGACTGCTGGGGGTGCGAGGCTTCCTTGGGGCGGGGTTGGGGGCTGACAAGGTCCTGGGCTGGGCGGTCCAGGGTTGGTTACAGCACGTGACTGTCACTAATGCCAGCGGATTGGCTCCTCTGAAGGGGTTCAAGCGGAGATTTATGTTGCGTCTTTCACCACAGCTGTGTGCCAAGTGTGACCCATAAGCCACGCCCGAGGCCGGAGCGGGCACTTTCCAGGAGCCCGGGGGCAGGAGGCCAAGCGGCGCTGCCCGCTGACCCCTCAGGGACGGGAGGGGGCTTCCTCCCTCCGCCCCCAGTCCTGGTGGTTCCTGCTGCCCTCGGGCCTGTGGACGCTCAGCAGGGCCAGCCCCCTGCCCCGGTCAGGAAGGAAAATGCCGTTTCCTAGTGAGACTCACCTCCCCCAAAGAGGGCTCGCAGCGGCCTTGGCAGGCCCGTCTGCTCTCAGCCAGCGTGCTGTCCTGGCAAAATCAGAACAGACTCAGAAACACGGGCGGGGTCTTGTTGCTCCTCATGGAGCATCACAAAGCGAAGTTCTCCGTGGGACCCAGGGCTGCCTGTGGGTTCCCTGCTCAGCTTCATCAGCTAACACCCCACCCACCCCCTCCTGGAAACGCCTGTGGCTGCGGGGAGCTCCTGCCGCAGGCCCACAGCTAGAGCTCTCTCCACCTGCCTCAGCCTCTGCAGCCTGGCCTGAGGGGCCATGGGCACTTCTGTTTGACTAACACGGGGCTTCTGCTTAAAGTATTAATTACAGGGGACAGAAACACTTTCAGAGGATGTGTGCTAGAGTACAAAGATGATGGAGTTTGGTCTTCCCAGATCCCTTCTCACCTTTCCAGGCCCATCTCCAACCCAGGAGCTGGCCGTCTTCTCCCTCCCTCTGTTCCTTGACCCTTGAGAGGCTTACTTAGCTCTGATAAAGTAGCGAGGTGTTGTTATGGATATATATATTTGGAAAGGCCATAGGTTTTGGAGTCAGAAGACCTGGCTGGGTTGGACTATGTCAGCTCCATAATTTGTGTACCAGTTGTGACAGTGTAGGCAGGTCATTAAATTCTTCTGATTACTTTTATTCATCCAAAAGATGTATGTGTCATGTAGAGATAGGATATTTGTAAAAATTAAGGGAGAAACTAAAAAGACATTTTCAATCAAATTAAAAAGATGGTTTATCCTTGGAAGGAAAGCTATGAAAACCCTAGACAGCATGTTAAAAAGCAGAGACATCACATTGCCAACAAGGGTCCATCTAGCCAAAGCTATGGTTTTCCAGTGGTCATGTATGGATGTGAGAGTTGGACCATAAAGAAGGCTGAGCGCCAAAGAATTGATGCTTTTGAATTGTGGTGTTGGAGAAGACTCTTGAGAGTCCCTTGGACTGTAAGGACATCCAACCCGTCAATCCTAAAGGAAATCAATCCTGAATATTCGTTGGAAGGACTGATGCTGAAGCTCCAGTACTTTGGCCACCTGATGCAAAGAGCTGGCTCATTGGAAAAGACCCTGATGCTGGGAAAGATTGAAGGCAGGAGGAGAAGGGGACAACAGAGGATGAGATGGTTGGATGGCATCACCGACTCAATGGACATGAGTTTGAAAAAATTCTGGGAGATAGTGAGGGACAGGGAAGCCTGTGGTATTGCAATCCATGGGGTCACGAAGAGTCAGACATAATTTAATGACTGAACAGTAACAACAAAAGGAAGAAGCTAAGCAATTACACCACTCAGCCTGGTACCTGCCCAGTAAACGTGACTTTCCTAACAATGGATTGCTCAGCAGGTGAAGCAGATCAGAGGTTGGAGGGCGGAGGGGGAGGGCTGGGGGGGGAGGCAGAAATGCCCCTGTCCTCACCCTGGGGGTGTCCTGAAAGCCACAGTCATAGAAGCCTTCTTGGGGTGAAATCATGTCGGAATCCCCCACCTGTTGGTCAGTACTGGCCTGCCCCCTGGGGACCCAAGACTACACGAAGAAAAAGCTGTGAGTTTAGGGCAGAGTTGTGAAGCCAGGACATGGGATGGTTACCTCTCAATTGTGATTTGTATTGTGCGTTTTCTTTTTCACTCAAGTTGTATTCTCCAGGTCATTAAATAGTCTTTGCAATGTCATTTTTAATGATTGCACATTGAGGATATGCTCTAAGATAAAGTGAAGGGCAACTCTCTGGCAACTAAATCAAAAGTCTAATCGAGAGTAAATTAACCTGAGAAATGCAAGGCTTTTTAGGATTTTCTTTGGCCAAGTCCTTGAGTGTCTGGCTCTATTTTGTTTTGGAGGAATATCAGAATTTCCCACTGTAACCTTGTTTTTATGAATTTGGGGTGTTTGTCTCCCAGTGTCCACCGCAGTGTTCTTTTCAGCCTGTCTTGGGGGTGGGGGGAGACAGAAGGGAGCCCCGTTAATCAGGTGTGCCAGGGTGCATCCACCCCGGGGTGTTTCCGGAGGCTCCCGGCCCTGGGAAGGTGTGGCCATGGCTGACAGCCGGTGCCCACGTCCCGGCGTCTCACACAGCAGTGCCGGCAGGGCGGGCGCTGAGGGGGACAGAGGGGCCGAGGGGCGTGTGTGTCCTGACCCGGGGTGCTGAGCGTGAGAGGCGCGCTGTGGGGGCGTGGGCACGCTGCTTCCTCCTCCTGTGTCTGCTGTCGCCACCATTTCTCACGGGAAGCAAGGTGGGCCCGCGCCCCCGGGCGTGGCGTCCACCTGGGTGTGGGGGGTGGAGAGACCGCCTCGGGGGCAGTGCCCGGGGCGGGGGTGGAGAGGGTGGGTGCTCACCCTTTTCTCTGCGGGCACCTGCTCACACCCGGTCCATCACGCCCACGCTGGCCGGCTGCCAGGAGGTGGGCCCGCTCACAGCCCGAGCCTTCCACCGGGCCGCGCGCTCTGGGTTGCCGTGACCCCGCCTCCGGATCCGCTGTGTGCGTCGCTCTGGACGTTGTGAGTGTGCTGGTGCGGCCGTCTCAGGTGTCGCCGCCCCGCACCCCAAACCCAGAGTCAGGGACTCGTAACCAAGCGGAGCAGCGCGCGCGCGCGCCCCGTGCAGCCCTTGTGGTCCAGTGAGGTCCAGTGAGGCGCAGGGCACGGCCCGGCGGCAGGCCTCCGGAAGCCAGCCGTTGCCCACTCAGTACTGGTCTTTTTCTCTGAGCTTTTCATGTTTGTCTAAAGCACCTCTGTAACCCAAATCGGCTCACACTGACCCTGAAGAGGGGTCCTAAGGATGGCAGAACGCAGAGCGGCCTGACTTCCAAGGACGCACGCGGACAGCGTCCCCGGGCGGGGATAAAGGCGCCGCGGAGCCCGCTGGCCCCAGCCGCAGGTCACCTCCCCTCGTGGCGATGCTCGCGCTGCCGGCCTGCTGGCCTGGGGCCTGCATGCAGGCCCGAGGGGGGAGCAGCGTGAGCGCTGACGGGCTTCTCTCCGGCGGTTTGACGGGCTCCTGCGGTCACCACCCTGGGTAGGGGCCAGCTCTCGCACTGACGGGATCCTGGGTTCTGCCCGCTCCCAAGAGGGCCTGGTGAAGCCCCCCCCAGCAGCACTTCCAGCAGCTGCGGGTGCCGACCTGCCACCAGGTGGCTTTCGCCTCACAGAGCTTCCCCACCCACCCCGGGGACTTCCGGCCGCTGGCCAGCAGACAGTCTGTTTCCGGTGTCCCCCGGGTCAGCTCTGCGCCCGTCCCCGGGCCGAAGGATACGGGGTGTGGTAGGCACCGGCCAACACGTCTCCTGCTTCACCCGAGCAGCGTTCTCGAGTCTGAACTCTTTGGAGCGTCCCCTGGTTCTTGATTCTGCCCTCTTCTCTGGAGCCCTTCATGGCGCTGAGCGGGACCAGGCACCTCACAGGGCTGCATTTCTTGCGAGAGCACTAACCCTGTAGATGCTGGCTCTGAGAAGCAAGTACTGCGTGAACTGTCTGGCGGGGCATCTGTTAGGAGGGCCAGGCTGCGGAAGGGGGCCGTGGGCACACACACTGACCACCGTGAGCCAGGTGGAAAGACCTGTTTGTTCTGCCAAACCTCCAGACCATCCAGAGGGTCAGTTGTCAAGCAAATGCGCACTTTTGGAAAGTAGTTTTGCAAGATCCATCAAGAGCCATAAAAATATTCATATCTATTTACCCAGTAATCCCACTTCTAGAAACCTTTTACAAGAAAAATCAGGGATACTATAAAAGGTTTATACATGAGAATGGTAACCCCAAGACTCAGCAAAAACTCTGCAAACATTCATCACATGAGAATGATTAAATTATGCCTCTTCACAGTGCAGTTTTGTCCATTATTAAAAATATCCTTTCAAAGACTACTTCATGACATAAGGATATAAAGTTAAGTTTTTAAAGTTATGATTCCAAATATAAATATTCTGCTTGAATATATATGCATACATTTTAAATGTATAAGTGAATAAAAATACTAGACCAAAAAAATGCTAAAATATTAATAGCCACATACTCTAAAACAAGTATTGTGGGACAAAAGGAGATCTCTCTAAGTCTCCATGTGGCTTTGTTTAAACTTCAGAAATTTTCAGACTGTCTGTTAATGGCACTTCCCCAGGTGATAGTAATATTGTTTCCACTTATCCTAGGCACACCTTCTTTGCAGTGACCTTTTTTTTATCAGTCATCAATTAAAATTCACAGTATGCAGTCATATCAATTAGGATTTGGTTTAGTTGTGTATAACAAGAAATGCAAATAACACATTTAAAAATACAGAGATTTTTCTCTCATGTAAAAGAAAGTTGGCAATAAGCTAGTTAAGCTGGCTGGTGGCTCCACAGTCATCAAGAACCCAGGCTCCTGCTTCCTGCCTCTCATCTTCAGTGTGATGAGGCAAACTTACCTCCTAGTGCTAGAATGGCTGCAGATGCTCCAGCCATCAAGTTACAGTTACCTCCCTCCTTGTGTCTCCCCTCCCAGACTCTGAGCTTCCTGAGGGCAGGATCAGTCTCAGTCTTCCCCGAGCACAGTCCTGGTACAGGAGGTGCCTGCCACTCATCTGTGTCTTGGCTGGGACTAGGCTGCCCTTCACACCTCCTCCAGGGCTCGTGGGGGCTTTCCCTCAACAAATGCCCCTAAATCATCTCTGCTTCCTTCTCTCATCGTCTCATCAGTGGTCATAGGACTGCAGGACCCAGGGCCACAGCATGCCTGGGTCACCTGCCCTGCCTTTGAGACACATGCCCTTGAAGGTGGCCCAGGTGGGCTGCCGACTGGGGACAGCAGGCTTCACAGCATCGCTCTGGCTGCTGCCGGCTGGGGGCACGTTAAGAGGCAGGGCCGGCCCCTCGGGAGGTGGCAGGAAACCCAATACCCTGACCGCACTGCGGCACCCATGCGACTGGCCCTGGGCTGTCACACCCTGTAGGTACCAACGGTGTTGTGGGTCCAAAGCAGAGGACTGTGACGATCTGCTGGGACCGCCAGGGCTCTCTTACAGGTGAGGATGCTGAGGCCAGAGGACAGAGGTGGAGAGTGAGACAGGTGCGTGCAGAGCCAGGCTTTGCCCGGTGTGGATGAGGCTCACTCACGCCTTACGGTAAAACTCCATCCTGCCGGAAGAACCGGTCCTGAGGGCCGGAAATCCTGTGGGTGCGGAGTCGCCGTGCGCAGGGCAGCCTGGGTCTCACCGGCTCAGGATAGCCCGCCACTGGGGCTGTTCCAGGGGCGAGAAGGCGTGAATGGCAACCTCCCACTGTCCCCAAAGCGGGGGAACTGGTGTGGGGGGGTACGGTGCCAAGACAGAGAGGAAGCAAAGCCGTGACTGCACTCTGGCCGCAGCACGGCTTCCAGAACAACGCACGTCTGCACCAGCGCCCTGGGGATGCGCTTTCTGAGTTTCCGCAGCTCACGGAGCCGAGTCCCTGACCTCTGTGTTCTCTTTGCCTCCAGGTCCACATTGGCCAGATGTATTCGACCGACAAGCTTGTCATTGAGAATCAAGAGAAGCCCCGGGCCTAGGAGCCGGGACCAGCCTCCAACAGCAGCGTGGACCACTGGCAGCATCTGTTCTGTTTGCCGTGGGGCCCCTAGCAGACCTCAAGGGGCCCCTGCATCAGCTTTAAATAGCCTCACTCTGCCTGCCCTCCAGGAACTGATGAACTGAGCGAAGTGTCCCCTCTTCTGCAGCCTTAGTGACAGAGGTCAGCTGTCGCTGGCTGTCCTCGGTTCAAGCGTCAGGATGAAGAGCTGGAGCTCCTCGAGGGAAGGCGGTGTACAGTGGTGTCTCGTCCACCCCACCCCTCTCTGTGGCTCCGCAGCACCTGTATAAAGCATTTCCAGACGTGTTTCTCAGTCCGTGACAATAAATGAAAGCGTCTCCCTGGCCTTCTCTACCAGACACACGTGTCTTCATGATTAAAGCGATTTTGTTTCCTGCTGGTGCCGGGCCTGCAGAGGGTGGTGGGGGGCCCAGCAGGGAGGGTCCAGCCCTGAGCTGAGTGGCCCCTTTGCAAAGGCAAGTCCACACATTGGAAGAGATCCAGGGATAAAGGGGAGCAGGGCGCATCCTACCACTGAGACCCGGGCCCAGCGTGACAAGAGAGGTTCCCTGGGTGTGGTCGCTCACCTAGAGACCGGTCCTATAACCCGCTGCTCAGGGTGGTCTCAGGATCACTGACGTCAGCCCCACTGGGGAGCTTGCTAGAAGCACAGAATCTCGAGCCCCACCCCAACCTGTTCTGAATCAGAATCTTCAGTCTGACACACCCTAGGGGACTCCAGTGTACGCTGAAACGTGTGTCCCAAAGCTCACTCACTGAGTCAGAGCCACCTGGAGAGACTGGGAGTTTTTAAAAAGAAATTTCTTAGCACTCCATATTCTGACTTTGATAAGTGACAGACAAGGTACAGTGATTTATTTGTTGTGTTGTTCAGTCGCTCAGTCGTGTCCAATTCTCTGCGACCCTATGTACTGCAGCACGCCAGGCTCCCTGTCCATCACCAAGTCCCGGAGTCCACC
This sequence comes from Cervus canadensis, assembly GCF_019320065.1. Taxonomy (NCBI): domain Eukaryota; kingdom Metazoa; phylum Chordata; class Mammalia; order Artiodactyla; family Cervidae; genus Cervus; species Cervus canadensis. Next base: position 2,739,077 of record NC_057413.1, on the reverse strand, counting down.
CAAACTCATGTCCATTGAGTCAGTGATGCCATCCAACCATCTCATCCTCTGTCGTCCCCTTCTCCTGCCTTCAATCTTTCCCAGCATCAGAGTCCTTTCCAATGAGTCAGTTCTTCTCATCAGGTGGCCAAAGTATTGGAGTTTCAGCTTCAGCATCAGTTCTTCCAGTGAATATTCAGGGTTGATTTCCTTTAGGATGGACTGGTTTGATCTCCCTGCTGTTCAAGAAACTCTCAAGAGTCTTCTCAGCACCACAATTCAAAAGCATCAATTCTTTGGCATTCAGCTTTCTTTATGGTCCAGCTCTCACATCCATACATGACTACTGGAAAAACCATAGCTTTGACTGGACTGACCTTTGTCCACGAAGTAATGTGTCTGCTTTTTAATATGCTGTCTAGGTTGGTCATAGCTTTTCTCCCAAGGAGTAATCGTCTTTTAACTTCATGGCTTCAGTAACCATCTGCAGTGATTTTGGAGCCCAAGAAAATAGTCTGTCACTGTTTCCACTGTTTCCCCATCTATTTGCCATGAGGTGATGAGGCTGGATGCCATGATCTTAGTTTTTTGAATGTTGAGTTTTAAGCCAACTTTTTCACCCTCCTCTTTCACTTTCATCAAGAGGCTCTTTAGTTCCTCTTTGCTTTCTGCCATAAGTGTGGTGTCATCTGCATATCTGAGATTATTGATATTTCTCCCGGCAATCTTGATTCCAGCTTGTGCCTCATCCAGCCTGCATTTCTCTTGATGGACTCTGCACATAAGTTAAATAAGCAGGGAGACAATATACAGCCTTGACGTACTGCTTCCTGATTTAGAACCAGTCTGTTGTTCCATGTCCAGTTCTGTTTCTTCTTGTCCTGTATACATGCTTCTCAGGAGACAGGTAAGGTGGTCTGGTATTCCCATCTCTGTAAGAATTTTCCAGTTTGTTGTGATCCACACAGTCAAAGGCTTTGGTGTAGTCAATGAAGCAGAAGTAGATGGTTTTTTGGAATTCCCTTGCTTTTTCTATAATCCGGGAGATGTTGACAATTTGATCTCTGGTTCCTCTGCCTTTTCTAAATCAGAGGAACCATAGATCAAATCACCAACAATGATTTATAAATTTTAAATTTCTCCTGGACTTTTTAATGTTTAGCCAGTTCAGGAAACTCTGCCCTTTGAGTATGTTACAGGTAGAAACGATATTCATGTGCATTTATCCTTGAAAACACACCAGTTCAAAACAGGAAAAGAAGGAATTACTAACCTGGGGAAGTTTATGAGGGACCCTGACACCGGGTGGTTTCTTGCTGATCACCCCCCTCCATCAGCAGCACTGAGTGACTTTATTACTCACGTGTTTGGGTTTACAACAGGCTCGTATAAAGAGCCGCAGGTCCTAACGTAGTGGTGACTGTCGCTGACGGGCCGCTGCACACGCCGCTCCCCGCGTCACTTTAATTCTCACAGTCGCGGGCGTCCTCACGCCCCGGTGAAGGCCGTGTCTGCCCGCCTCGTCTGTGGATGGCTGGGACACTGCGTTCAAGTGTCCCAACGTGCGTTCACGGCGTCTGGTGATAACTGACGGCCCCAGGATGCTCTGGCCTGCGTGTGCCCGAGACCCGCCCCTGCCCTGTCCCGGGTCTGTTCCCGCTGTGAACCCAGATCCTTGTCCGTCTCAGGGCCCCGGTGTGAGAGCATCACTCAGCAGATGGTGACCGTGGTGGGAGGCAAACCTCCCCCCGCCCCCAGGTGGCTGTCCCGGGGCAGCGTCTCAGCCTGGGTGTGTGGCTCCGGGCCCGTTCCCCTCTGCCCAGGCAGGGGTGTGGTCGCTCCGAAACAACTGCATGGGACCAGGGTGTTGGCCAAGGGATGTCAGCTCTGACATCACTCCATTAAGGAAACCTCCAGAGCCCCTCCCCTCCCCTCCCCTCCCTCCCCTTGTCAGCGGACAAAGGTGGGTCCCTCGCTGGTGCTCAGCCCTAGGGACCAAGGGAGCAGTCCACGAGGACGTGCGCTCTGCGGATCCCAGGGGTGCGTCTCTTTGTTACAAGAGAATCTGGAGCAAACTCGACTTTGGTAAGGAAAGCAGGCTTTTTCTCTGACCGTTTGCCCTGAGTCTGTGGGCAGGGCTCACCTCACCCCTGAGAACAAAGAGGATCTTCCCTCTCAGTCTGCCTGCAGCCCTTATTAGTCCTGCAGGGAAACGTTGATGAAAATGGCTTCTCCTGTCGAGATCCACTTGGGGAGTGAGACAGATGCTCTGACTCAGATGCTCAAGGGCGAAGCTTTAAGTCCAAAGACCCTCAGGAGCGAACCCGGAGCAGAGCCCCCCGGAGGTGAATCTGGGAGGACGGCTGACAGCATCACCGACAGCATTCAAAGCTGGTGTCTTCTTGTCCTGGAATTAGACCACAAGCGACGGTTGACACGAGTGGAGCCGGAACTGCACTTCTCTCTGACCCAGCGGCCCGGCGCTCACCCGAGGCCGGGCCAGGCATCCACGTGCAGGCGGCCGCTCCCGGAGGAGCTGGACTTCCGGGGCCATGGCTCAGCCGGAAAACGGCTTCCTATGAACGACCCACGTCCTTTTCCTTCTAAAGTGATGAGCTTTCCTAGGAAGTTAGAAACCTTTTCCTCTCATCAACCAGAAAGTTACAGGGAGCCCCTTCTAAATGTCAGTTAAACACTGTGAAAATATTTCAGTAGAACTTCCCTTCAGTTAGTTAGTAAATTCAGGTTGAGGACATCTGTGTTGAATACAGAGACAGTTTAATAAGAACATAACTGGTTCTAAGTTTTTAAAGGAGTAATTTTTTTTATTTAAAAAATTTATTTATTGAAGTGCAGTGGACTTAAAATGTTATGTTAGTTTCAAGTGACTTTCTTTTTTTTAGATTTGTACAGGGTCTTAGAAAAATGAATTTGCTATTCCATAGAAGGAATACTTTCCATTTAGGTGCACCTGTGTGATTTATGAAGCCCATGTAGGATATACGATCGAGGACTCCAATATTAACGCTGAGAATCTCATCTTCCACTCACACTTCAACCACGGAGCATATTTAGGATTATTAACTTGCCAGATTTTAGCATGGATTTTTACTTCTAAAAACACAGCCTTTCACTTCCTTTTGGGACTCTACAGACAGAAGCTTGTTCAGAGAGGAGAAATGATGTATCAATAACCCAGACTGCAAAAATAAATAAAACATTTCTTTAAAAAAAATTGGAAGACAGGAATATGGAGTGGTGGGAAGAATGCAGATGGTGGAAAAAAATCCAGCCACTGAGGCAGACAGCTGAAGACCGGGGTCTAATTTAATCTTCAGCTCATGAACATCACCTTCATGTTGCAGGGTCCCAGGGCTGACCAGACCCCTAATGATCTTTCCAGGTCTAACAGTCTGCAAATCCAGTTAAATCAAAAGGAAAGAAACCATCCTCCAGACCATCTGCATGCTCGTCTCGTTTCACTTTTCCTTTGGCCCCACCTTGTGGCTTGCAGCGTCTTAGTTCCCCAGCCAGGGCTGAACCCGCGCCCTGGCAGTGAGAACACCGAGTCCCAGCCGCTGGACCAGGAATTCCCTGAGTGCTAGTTTCTGGCACAATCAGCAAGAAATCGCCAGCATCCGTCCCCAGCTTCGTGTGGAACTTGGGTGCTGTTTGGGGCCACTCGGCCCAGCCCGAGGCCCACGAGAATGTGGATTTGGGATGGGCTGGGCAGTGAAGCCAGCTGGCCGCCTGCAAATGCACAGAGAGCTCATGGAGCAGGCCCGTGGCCCCTCGGATTCCTCGCCAGCCAGCAGTTCAGAGTCTCAGCCAACAAGTGTGTTTCCAGCTGCTTCTAAACTGAGCCCTTTTTCTCCCTGGCCTCTGCTACTGCTTCTGCGATTCCTCAAGCAGAGTTTAAGCCCAGTTGAAAAGAAAGGGGAAGTCTGCCTCTTGCTCACCGGCAGTAACTGTCCCCTTGCACGTCTCCGCAGCAGGCACACGGTTCAAAAGAAAGCTGAGTGTTCTCGGCAGGGGGTCAGTTTGGGGTGGAGGCACGCCCCCGAGAGTCCGGCTTCATGGCTGGGGAGCCCCGCTAAACACCTGGAGGACAATCAGAAAACCAGCCGGTGCTGGCCTGGGCACACAAGCAAGAGAACAGGCCAGGCAGAGGGAACCCAGAGAGATCCTGGGGCTGGAATATCCCAGGGCGGGTGAAGACTCGGCTCGGGAGGTGGAGCGCGTATCGGGAAGGCAGGCACCCCGTGAGTGGGAGCGGAGACGGAGCAGGAAGTCCTGGCTCTTCAGCAGCTTCCTGGGCTTCCCAGGGGGCTCAGTGGCAAAGAACCCACCTGCCAACGCAGGAGACATAAGAGACCCAGGTTCGATGCCTCGGTCGGGAAGATCCCCTGGAGCAGGAAATGGCAACCCGCTCCAGTGTTGTTACCTGGAGAATCCCATGGACAGAGGAGCCTGGGGGCTACAGTCCATGGGGTCGCAAAGAGTCAGACACGACTGACTTACTGACTAGACTCCGCGCTTCCACTGCAGGGGGCGTGGGATCGATCCCTGGTCGGGGAACTAAGATCCCACAGGCAGAGTGGCCAAAAAAAGTCCTTTTTAAATAGTGTGTGCTTGGCACGCCGCAGAGAGCCTCCCTTAAAGCTCGAAACCATGTAGTTAGGCAAGAATAAGGCCCCTGCCCGGCAGATGTGAAAACTCATGCTCTGTAGGAAAGGGACGTGTTTGGAAGCGCAGGGACATCGAGGCCGAGCTGTGTCCACGGCCGGCCAGGCTCACTTGGGGCGGGTGTGTCGTTCCCACGTCAGGCCCCTGCGGGCAGCCCAGCGCGCTTCTCTGCTAGCACCGCGCCTGGCAACGCTTCACACGCTGCTCAGGACCAGGTTTTCTTTCTTTAAAAAAAAAAAAAAGTTTAGCATTGTTATTAACTTTTTATCTGAAATGATTTGAAACTCACAAGTATTTGCAGAAAAAGCAGAGGATTCCCGGGTTCACTTCTCATAACTTACCCCAGCGACAGGATCTCCTGCAACCTTGGCTCATTGGCAGAACCCAGAAATCGATGCTCGGACGCTACTACTGACTCAGTTTCTCTGGCCTCGCGCTGAGGTCTCAGGGCCCCTGCGCTGGGGGCCGCGTGTGTATCGCAGGATGTCCACAGCATCCACGGCCCCGACCCACTAAGTCCAGAGCCCCCCGCCGCAGTGGTGAGCCCCGAATACGTTCCCAGACTCAGTGACGGCTTTCAAGGTCCCAAATCACTTCACATTCTTTATTCAAATTAGGACTTTGGGTTCAGCACTTTTTTTAAGTGTAGCACATACAGAAATATCACCATAACAGCAGAGCAGCCCACAGAAGACTTCCTACAAATTCCTTAGAACTGAAACGACATTTTCAAACCACAAAGATATAATCATCCTTTTAAAAATCGAGGAGAAACACAGGGGCTGGGTTCAGACTACAGTAGTTCTGAGTTTAAGTAAACAGTATCAGAATCACGTTGACAGAAACCTGTTATTCAAGCCAGACATTCCACCGGGCATATTTCTCAGGCAAATGTCAAAACGAAGGTTAATGAGGTTACTTTCTCTCACATCATTAGAAGGAACTGTGCAGAATTCCTCACAAACATTAACATATAAACACAAACATATCCTGTCTGGGAGGGTGGCCGACAAGGAACACTCAGGCCCCACAGTTCTGGCTTCGGAGAGCAGGCTCCATGTGCCCCCACGCCCACCCCCAACCCCAGTCATGGTCGTCTTGGGCCCTGAGACCTGCCCCCACCCCTGTGTGACCCAAAGCTGTCCGAAGCAGCCTCCCTTGAGAGCCCAGGGCTTCCAGACACCCCGGGGTGAGCTGCGTTGCATTTCCAGACCCTGGAGGAACGATGTGGGTGTTTGGTGATATTGCAGTGGCCGTGGACTCAGCCACACCGGGCTGAAGCCAGACCATCGCTCACACAAGGGAGCCCCTCCGCTGAAGCTGGGACCTGCTGCCGGCCCATCTCCAGCCTCCAAGGTCACGTACAGGTAACGGGTCACGGGTGTCTGTCCTACAGAGAATGGCGCCGATGGCTTTAGAAACCCTTGGCTTAACAAACTCATCCCTGGGGGTCTCCTGAGCCACCTGCATGCTGTCGGGTCAGGGCCCCAAGGGCCCTGCCCTGGTCTTCATGGCAGCCTGCAGCCCACCCTGCCCAGGCCGGGGTCTCAGGGCGGGGAGGCCCAGGCCCCACATCACGCGTCCTCTCCCTGGCACCGGCTCCTGGCTCCAGGTTGGCAGGTCACACAGGGCCGGGCAGCCCCCAGCCTCAGAAGCCAAGACCTCACAGCCCATTCTGAAGGTGTTTCCTTGGCCAGAAAAACTAGTCTTTCAGGGCAGTCGCATCAGTACGGAAATTCCATTTTTTCGTTGTTGTTAATCTTCTTTGGCCAAATCTCATGCGAAGATTTGACTCACTGAAAAAGACCGTGATGCTGGGAGGGATTGGGGGCAGGAGGAGAAGGGGACGACAGAGGATGAAATGGCTGGATGGCATCACCGACTTAATGGACATGAGTTTGAGTAAACTCCGGGAGTTTGTGATGGACAGGGAGGCTTGGCATGCTGCGATTCATGGGGTCGCAAAGAGTCAGACACGACTGAGTGACTGAACTGAAATGAATTTTCTAAGATATTTATTTTTGGATTTGGCCACGTCTTAGCTGAGAGACTCAGGATCTTCAGTCGTGGCCCGTGAGATCTAGTTCCCCGGCCAGGGATTGAACCCCAGCTCCCTGCATTGGGAACATAGAGTCTGAGCAACTGGGCCACCAGGGAAGTCCCCAGAAAGTCATGAAAAATGACTTTAAAACAAACAGCAGCGCTTCAAATGCCATAACAGAAGCACCTCTGGTTCAGACGTTTGGGGATGGGAAAATAAGCAGCGGAATCACAGATCTAAATGAGGGCTGTTTTTGTTTTTTTCCAAAAGAACATATTCTCCTTAACCAGGCTGAAAAGGACACACAAATGGAATTCTCTAAGCCATTTAAAGTGGTTCTGAATGTAAATGCACATTTCTTTTTATGTAATGTAAAAATCAGACAAAACGTAACTTCCTACGAGAGACCTGTTTCTCCCACTTTGGGTGTAAAAAACGCCGTTTCAGCTGCATCCGAACAGCCTCCTGATGTCAGGAGTTCTCCCAGAGCCGTCCCGGGAGGCATTGTACCTACAAACACCGTCGAGCCCTGCCAGGCGGGCCCTTTAAAGACCATGATTTCCCACCACCGTAACCTTCTCACATGCTCGAGTGGGTGTTCTACAGAACACGTGTAGCTGTTTACAGAAAGGCCTTCTGCAGGACGTGCTCGGGAATTCTTCGACCTGGAGGTTAAATGTTTCAAGCGCAGTTCACCAAACACCTGCTGTCAACCTAGACTGCGTTCGGAGTTTCAGACCGAGTTTCCCATTTCTGGACACATTGGGAGGCTGCCGGTTCTCCTTGGGCAATGACTTGAGTTAACAGATTTCAGAGAACCCGAGCAGTGCCAATAATACCAATGGGATGCGTAATTACACAAGTCTGATTTCTCCAAAATGTCTGGAAGTGTCTCTACAGCATCTTTGCTTTACCAGAGATGTGTGTGTATCGAAGGATTTCCGGGTTGAAATGGCTCTGAACTCCTGACTTCACAGACTTCCGCTCTTCTATTAGTTCCACCAGGTACGTCTCACTATCACCCCTTCACAGCGAGTCCTTGATCCTTGCCATCTCAGATGTCTCCCCAAAACCCAAAGGTGAGTCATTTCTTTCTTTACCAAAAATGTGTTTGTTCACAGAGGGCGAAGCCAAAGAACTAACTCTACAGGATGCAAATACTACATCAAAAAGATTCAAAGGGCTTTCGGTCCTAATGAGCCTAAAGTTACAGTGTTTAGCTGTCCAGCCGCCAGCCTGGGAGGCTTAAAGGACCACAAAGGGCTGCGTCCTGACAGTCCACTCATCAGCAGAAGGGAGGACATGGAGACACAGAAGGTCACCTGGTGGAGTGTGTCCATCCATCACCAATGCCGAGGAGAAGCAGGGCCGGCCTCCCCAGGAGGGGCTTCAGGCACCGGCCCACTTGCTGGCAGTAAGGCCAGGATGGCCCTGCAGGAGGAAAAGGGGGGCCACTGGGCTGGGCCCAGTTTCCGCTCAGCCCCTTGCCACTATGACTGCGCAAAGCAACCCACCCCCCCCATGCTGGCAGACAGTCCAGGCCTGGCGTCACGGGGGCTGGCCGGGCAGAGCTGGACTGCAGACAGCCCGCTGTTTGTCAGGGCCGCCTGCCAAGCTACAGCATGCACGGTGCCCCCTTTTAACCTACAAACCCGTGTCCCGCGATGAGAGCCAAAGGCGCACACCAGTACCGTGATGTTGCACAAGAGCAAACCTCCCGTTTCTTCCCAAAGGCTGTTCCTTGCACTCCTGACAACGTACACACGGCAATGGTCACAACACCCTACATGGCTCCAAGCCACACGCTCCTGAGAAACAAGCGACTGAGTGGGGGGATGAGAAAACCGAGCATGCTAAAATACATAAACGCCGCTGGGCCAGAGCAGAAAGATGGGAAACTCCTACAGTGACACAGCGGGAGTCCAAAATAAACCTCCAAAAATCAAACGAGCAGCAGGCTCTGCGTGGCTCAAACCCACAGCATCGCCTGGGAAGGCCTCCCCCCGGTCAGGGCAGGAGGGGCACAGCAGGTGGGGCCGTGGCCAGGTGGGAACACACAGCACACCTGTGTTTCAGGAGAAGCTTCCCCAGGCCCTGCAGCCGGATTCTGGATGACCACTGCCCACCGCCCGCTGCTGCAGGACGGCTCCCGGGCCACGGTCCTGCCGCCCGCACAGAGCTGCCTGGTGTCCCCAGGGCTCGGCTGGGATCCTCAGTTAGATCTCGGTCACCTTGCTTCATAAACCCGGGGGTTATCAGGGTTGTCCGCACAGATGGCTGCATTTCCAAGCACTGCTCTGATGCTCTGGACTGGGACACACACTTCACGCAACGTCCCCTGACCCGTGGGCCCCACCTTGCCCAAACCGAAGAAACTCGAGTCCCTCTGGTAAAAGTCAGGGTCCTCGGCTGAGCTGAGCAGCTTCTAGTTTTTGATCACTAGAGCTGGGTGAGATGTTGAAGTTATGACATTCTCAAGCAGAGTGACCCTCACTTAACAGGTTGTGATAAATATTATGGCAAAAATGTCACAGCTGCACTGTGAGAGTTTAGCTTTGGGGATAAATGTGTGTGTTCGTTCGATTTGGGAAGTACACTCTTAAACACTTCCTCACGCCCATCAGTACTGCCCCTTCCTTTGAGACTTTTCAAAAACAAACCAAAAAAGAGCTATTTTAACGTCCTAACATTTCTTTGCAAAGCGTTTGCTATCAATCTACAGTGAAAAGTTGGCACTTTATAAAAGTAAGGTTGACATTTAGAAGATTGCTAGTTCTAGAGCTTTGAAGGGCTATAACCACATGCAGAAAGTCTGGGCTGTTCACCATATTTTACAGGTCTTTGTAACCTGAGCCTTAGAAGAGCTAACCTCCAAGACTGACGGGAGAGCAAATCCAGGTTTTCTTTCCTAACAGTTATACTTTACCAAATATAACTCTCAGCACAAACAGTTCCCAAACAGAACAGTTTGAAGTTTTTATATTATGAAACAAGTCATCTTAAAATTGTTTGAATTCCAAAATATAATTTTGAAAATCAGTAATGGTTTTTATAGGAATAAAATTTTTGCTGTACATGGCCTCTTAAAAATTCATTTCTCATGTATTTTATTCTAGATTTAATGGGTTACTATTTTAAAAGATACAGGACAAGAGGGTCTCTATTTTGATCATAATATTGTGCTCCTAATTTAATTTTAATAATTAATTTAATAATCTAAAACAATCCAAAGTAATGCATTGCTGCCATATGAACTATTATTTCAAACTGTATCATAGGCTATTTACACTATCAATACTTTTCAACTAAAATGTATTCATAAGAAAAATAGAAAATGTATTTATCTAGGTGTTATTATTATGCAGTAAACGCACTTTCAAAAAGGAAGTGATGGGCCAGACCCAATATCAGACAGTGAATAAAAACGCTTGGTTGCATTTGTATTTAGTAGCATAAAAATTATGTAGTTCTAATAGTTGCTTGAAAGTGAAAGTGTTAGTCACTCAGTTGTGTCCAACTCTTTGCTGCCCCATAGACTGTAGGCCGCCAGGCTCTGCTCTCCGTGGGATTCTCCAGGCAAGAACACTGGAGTGGGTTCCCAAAGGAGAGGGCTTCCCTGATAGCTCAGTTGGTAAAGAATCCGCCTGCAACGTAGGAGACCCCAGTTCGATTCCTGGGTTGGGAAGATCCCCTGGAGAAGGGATAGACTACCCACTCCAGTATTCTTGGGCTTCCCTTGTGGCTCAGCTGGTAAAGAATCTGCCTGCAATGAGGGAGACCTGGGTTTGATCCCTGGGTTGGGAAGATTCCCCTGGAGAAGGGAAAGGCTGCCCACTCCAGTATTGTAGCCTGGAGAATTCCATGGACTGTACAGTCCTTGGGGTCGCAAAGAGTCAGACACAACTGAGCGACTTTCACTTTCTCCAGAAGAAATTCCCAAGCAGGGGTGGAACCTGGGTCTCCTGCATTGCAGGCGGTTTCTTTCCGTCTGGGCCACTTTATCATTAAAAAGTTTTTTTATGAGCACATTAGGTCATCCACATGACCATTTTTTTTTAGTCTGCTTTACTCCAACTATAAATTGTAATTCATTAACTTCTGATGGCTTTCTACTCATAAATCAGTATTTAAATTTTTTCCATGATCAGTTACCTTTGGCAAACACTGCCATAGTCAAAAAGGATATTTTACAAACCAGAGTTCAAACTAAATATTTCTATAGCTTGAGACATCCCATTTTAAGGCATGGAAATATCTGGCAGCTTTTTGTAGCTTGATGTTAATTCCGAGGGGTGCCACAGTGCAGCTGTCTTGACCTTCTATTATTTCTTTTTTTCTTTTTTCTTTTCCCTGCAGCATAGGGGATCTTGGTTCCTCAGCCAGGGGTCGAACCCTCATTCCCTACATTCTTAACCACTGGGCCACCAGGGAAGTCCCTCTGCTATTTCTTAGAAGCAGCAGATGGATTCCCCTCCCCAGTAAAGGAATAATTGTACATTTGGTGTCTGAGTGTTTATTGTAATCAACCAAGATTACCAAGAGGAATGCAACCAGTTTTACCTTTACCCAAAGGAGGTTTATGTCAAGTAACAAATTTTTACTAAAAGTTTAACTGCTTTAAGTATAAGTCTCAACATATAGTTTAAAAAAAACACTACTTCTCTAGAGCAGACTTTATAAAGGCCCAGACAGTAAATATTTCAGGGTTTGCCATGTGGTCTCTGCTGCACCTCCTCAGCTCTGCACTTGTAGCAGGAAAGTGATCATGGATAACATGTACGTAAATGTGCATGGCTGTGTTCCTACAAACCTGTACTGACAGGCCCTGAAATTTGAATTTTGTACACTTCTTATGTGTCACAAAAATAGTATTCTTTTGAATTCTTCCAACTATTTAAAAACGTAACAGGCATTCTTAGCTCTCAGCTACATGAATGCCTTCAGGCTGCATCTGGCCCGTGGGCTGTAGGTTGCCTACCCTGGTTCTTAGAGAGCAGCACTGAAACCACCGCTCCCTGAAGATTAGCATTGCAAAATGGAGCTGACTATACTAGCCATGTGCCCGAACACGTGAAAGCCAAAGAAAGACAGGTTACCAAGGGATGACGGAGGTCTGAAGAAGTCAAGTCCTCAGGAGGCTCACCAGCCCTGGTCGTGCCTGGCCACCTTATCCTGACATCCACGGCCATCAGCCAACCAAACTGGGGCCACAGTCGTAGCCTGTGCATGGTGCCAGTGGGTTCAGAGCAGGATCTTCTGGGTGGGCAGGCTTCATCCTCAAGTCACCACCCCCCACTGTGGCTCCAGGAGGCACAGAAAGCCCTTTCCCTCCCTCATCTCCTGCCATGGAGTCCAGCCACTGAGAGTCCAGATTCTCTGACTGCTGAGGGTCCAGAAGTCCAACAGCGACCGTGTGCTTTGCCCGCACAAAAGGGCTGGAGGCCAGAGACCAGCTCATAGCCGAGGCCGGAAGAGCACTCTGGTGTTTCAACTCACCACGGATCTTGTGCTGCCTGGGGAAAGAACGACTTCTACAAAACATTTTTAAGAACACTCTAGCCCACTGTGGAAAATCTAGGCCCTTTCCATATCAGAGAGGAGAGATGGGACAAGGGAAATCTGAAAATACTGTGCTTTGATGATTTTAAAGTGCAGCAGCATCCACTGAAGATGGCCCAACTGCCAAGGCCTCCCAAACTGCCAAGAGCTTAAATATCAAGTAGCAGACATGCACGTGGCCTTAAATTTTCAACAGGATATCCGTGTGCGAGCGCAAATATTTCGCAGATCTCAATTAAGAGAAACGGCAGCGACGCAAAGGCTCCCACTGACCCGCTATCCACGCCGGCCCTCGGCACGATCCTTCCACCTCTCCATGAGAGCTGAGGGGGCGTCCACAGCTAAAAACAAATCCCAAGGGTTTGCAGCCTCGCTCAGGAGTCTTTTTTTTTTTTTTTCCCCGTGGAGAAAGTCACTGTTCGGAATCTTGAGGATTTCTTCCCATTCGATGCGGGGCGAGAATTCCAAAGGCCAAAGCGGCAGGGAAGGCAGGGCGCTTGGCCCGGGCTCCGTGCTTGCTGGCAGGACCTGTCTGGGTGCCAACGAACTTGCAGTGAGGTCCTCCCTCTCCCCGGGGCGACGATGCCCGGCTACCTGGGCCCCGCGCGCCGTCGGCCCGGCCCCGCGGGCTCAGAGCGCGACGGCCGGGCGCCCCGAGCGCAGCGTGTAGTTGGCCCCCGCGTTGTTATCCCAGTACTCGCCCTGGGCGCAGCGGTAGCAGATGGCGAAGTGGACTGCGAGCCCCGGCGCGTCCGCGTCCTCCCCTTCCTTGGGCAGCAGGCCCGGGGGCAGGGACAGCGCGAAGTGGAAGCGCTCGGCGCCGGGCTCCTCCTGCTCCTCGGCGTCCCCGGGCTCCCCCGCCGGCGCGTCCGGCGGCAGAGGCTTCCCGGGCTCGGGCCGCAGCTCGGCCAGCACGTCCAGGAAGGAGCGCCACTCGGTGAAGGTGTAGCGCACGGCCACGACGCGCGGCCCGGGGCAGCCCAGCACCCGGCCCGAGCCGGTCACCTCCGCGCCGCCGGGCGCCGCGCACTGCACGCGCTCCAGGCACACGCGCTGTCTCCGCAGGCGCGCGGCAGCGGCGCTCGGCCCGGGCAGCTCGAAGAGGGGCTGCAGCCGGGGCGGCGGCGGCGCGCGGGGGGGCGCGGCCACCACCGCGGCCAGCAGGCCCGGGAGCCGCTCCAGGTCCTCGGCGCGCGCCGGGAAGCTGCGCAGGCGTGAGAACACGGCGGGCGGCACCTGCGGCTCCTCGGCCTCGCTGAAGTGCTTCACGCGGGCCAGGCTCAGCCCCAGCGCGTCCGCGAACTGCACCCGCTTCTTGCACTTGGCGCAGCAGTCGCCCGGACCGAGCGGCGCGTCCTCGGCCGCCTCGCCGCCCTCCGCGCCCGGGGCAGGCGGCTGGCGCTGCTGCAGGAACTGAGCCGCCTGCAGGATCGGGTCAGCGGGCAGCGAGAAGGAGCGCGCGCGGCGGCGGCTCTCCAGCCGCGCCTCCTGCTCCCGGGGGATGGCCGGCTCCTGCGAGGACCCGCGCTCGGCGTCGGGGCCCGGGGCCGCCGCCCCGCAGCCGCCATCCACGCCGCCCTCCGTGCGGGGCCGTCCCGCGGCGGGCGGCTCCCCAGCTGCCCGGGGCTTTTCCGGGGGCGCAGATCCCGGTACCTCCGCACTTAGCCGCACCCCCCGGGGCTCCATGACGCCCTGGCCCGGGACCTGTCCTCCGGACACTTGACGCCTGGGGAGGTGCAGAGAGCGCAGCGCCCGCCTCGGTCCAGGAGGAGAAGGCAGTTCCAGTCTGGAAGCTCGGGGGCGCTGCCCGGGGCGGGGTGGGAGGAGGGCGCGGGGCGGGCGCGACCGCACGGGCTGGAGCCGGCCCGCGGCGGGGGCGGGCCCGGGGGCGCGGAGTCCAGGCGGGCGGGGTCCCAGGACTCCTCCAGTCCTGTCCCCCGAGCTCCGGAATGAGTCCGCGCTCAGCTCGGTCGTCCTTCTGACCGCGAGGTCGGCCCCTTGGGTCCGAACAGATCCACCCTCCCGAGGGTCGCGGCGCGGTCTCCCGTGCGCCGTCGCACCCGCCGAGGAGGCGCCAAACTGCGGAAAACTAGCGGGCGGGGCAGCTGGGCGGCGGCGGGCCTCGCGGATCGGCTCCTCCTTCCTCCCCAAGTTCCAGGCGCTCGGAAGATGGCCCGGCCCGGCGCGATCTCCCCACGGGCGCCGGGTGGACCCGGACCCGGTCCGGGCGGGAGACTGCGCGGGGCCGGGGGCCGGGCGGGGGCCGCTTCCGAGCGCCTCCGGAGGCCATTCGCGCGGGGCCCGGGCGCACGTCCCGCCCCGCCCCTCTCCCCGCCCTCCGCACTCGGCCCGGAGCAGGGGGACCAGGGTAGTGACGCGCGTCCCGGCCTTCCGAGGGGTGCGAACCCGGGGAGGGGGGCTGCTGAGAAGACCAGAGCCTCTTCTCGTTGGTTTCACTTTGTTTCCTTTTTAAGGCTAACTTTAGCAGCCTGTAGGTCGGAGTTTCTCAAGCATCGCTCGCGTCCCTGTCACCTGGCCGGGGTGTGCCAGCTCAGGACTGGGCCCCACCCTAGGGGTTCAGGCTGTAGGCCCGGGGTGGGGCCCCGAAGTATTTCTCGCAGGAACATGCGGAGGCTCCTTCATGGCCTCCCACGCCAGCGTGGAGGCCTTGATTGTCTCTCAAACTAGGGACTTAAAAGAGGCCCCAGACACACCTGTTGGTACAAAGATAAGATTTGGGGAAGATTGTTTTCACATTTACCTAGACGCTGACATAGGGCTTCCCTCATAGCTCAGTTGGTAAATCATCTGCCTGCAATGCAGGAGACTTGGGTTTGATCCCTGGGTCGGGAAGATCCCCTGGAGAAGGAAATGGCAACCCACTCCAGTATTCTTGCCTGGAGAATCCCATGGACAGAGGAGTGTGGTGGGCTACAGTCCATGGATCACAAGAGTCGGACACTTAGCAACTAAACCACCAGCACCCCCAAACGCTGACATGCTAGGGAGTGAAATACAAAATCTACAAACTATCTTAAAGATCAGATAGGACTTCTGGGAGACTTTGAGGCTGTGGAGACCCTCCTGGGCTCCTGCTTCATCAGGTGCCCCGCCCCCCACCCCAAACCCTTCCCCCACCTCCCCACCCCACCCTCCCCCTCCCCTGACCCACCCCCCCAGGGTGGGACAAGAGGAAGGGGGAACTGAAGGAGGCCTGGCTGTCAGGGCCTGTGGGCTGGTCCAGCTGTCCTGTCCCACTCTTTGGTGGGAACGTGGGATGCTCTGTTATTGGGAGGAGACCACAGTTAACCAGAAAGTCAAGGGAGAAGATATAGAGTCAGCCCCTGTGGCAGATGCTAAGAAGGTGGCTCCGACCCCATCAGGGTGTCCAGGGAGCCTCGGTGAGGGAGGGGAGTGGGGTTAACAGGAGGGCCGCTGGAAGGAAGGTTTCAGCCACATTGGCAGGGGGGCGCCTGCAAGAGTGGCCACAGGCTGGGTCCCCTTCCAGGATCCTTAAGGCAGCCTCTGACCTCTGTAGCGGCCTGGGCCTGGCTGCCCAACACCGGGCCCCTGTGTTCCTGTCTCACCTCTCCTCCACACGGCCCCTCCTGGGGAGGCCAACCCCTCTCCCCTCCAGAACAGCACCAGTCTCATCCAGGAGGAACCCCCTCCCTGTCCAGACGGGCTCAGGAGTGAGCGATGTAGGATGTGAGGTGGACGTCTGAGAGGCAGCATCCCAGGGCAGTGTCCTTCCTCCCCAGAGGAGATGGACGCCGATGTCCCAGCCACCTTGCCACGGTCAGCGGTGGTGCAGTCCCGCGCGTGGGAAACGCAGGGCCCTGTAGGCCATCATGTGCTCCAGCTGCTAAGGGGATGTTTCTAGTGAAGGCTGCTGGCATTCTGAGTGCGACAGTTCTTTGTTGCGACCGTCTGCTGCAAGCTAAGGGCTTTCACTTCCTGGAGGCCCACCCTCCAAATGTTGATAGCAGCCCCAGGAATTGCACCCCGGTTCGCAGACACCCCAGCTGTGGGTGGCATGACCCCACTGTCACTGAGAACCAAGGAGCTTGTGGACCACCTCCCACGTGGAGTGACATGCAACCTTCTGGTTCAGTTAGCGTGGTGGAGCTTTCTGCCGCTTGTAGACCAGCGTCCTAACAGGAAGGCATTTTTATTCATTTGTTTAGCTGCACCTGGTCTCCGTTGTGGTGCATGGGATCTTGCGTTGTGGCATGTGTTAGACCAAGGGGGTCTAACCTGGGCCCCCTGCATTGGGAGTTCACTTCTGCAAACCCACAGCATCATTGCCTGCTTCCCTGGGATGGCCTCTTACCAGGTCCTGCCCTGGCTGGTTCTGACTTGTTTCCAAGTTTTATGTCCAATTAGCACATCTCTGCTTGCAGAGCAGGGACTGTGTCTAATTGATAGTTCTCTCCCCTACCCTCCCATCCCCCACTCTCAGTCCCAACATCCCATTTCCAATGAGATTGTATAACGTGGGGCCCAAACTCTGGAGACAGGCGGTGTAGACGTCACGCGCAGTTCTGGAAACGGCGGCTGCGCCGGAGAACGGAGCCCACACGACGTGCTGCGCGTGACCTGGGGAGACACCACGGGTGGTTTGAGGTGCGTCTTCCTCCCGGGAGCAGACTGTTGTACTCCCAAGTTTGCGTTCCTCGGGGATCGATGCTCGCTGCCCTGTGAAGTCAGGACAGTAAACAGCGAACCAGGCCTCGTGTGGGGTGAGGGGTGAGGGGCTGGGAGGCGCGGGCTGGGCCGAGTTTATGACCCCGGGCGCCGGCCTGGCCTCCTGTTTCTGCTGCAGAAACTGTTTACCTTTCCTCGTTCCCTCCAGACTCGGACGTCCCGGGGTCCGGCGTGGACCTCCCCCACGTGTGGGCCAAGAGATAACACGGCCAAGGGGCAAACACCTGCTTGTCAACAGAGGAAGACCAGAGGCCCAGGGTCGGGAGGTAGGAGCCCAAGCCTAGAGCAAAGTGGAAGATGGGGACATGGGATCTTTTTCAAAGGGAAAAATGAGGCTTAGAGTGTCTGCTTACACTGTGATCTATGTAGGCTTCTCCTGAGATGGTAAATGTGCGAAAGTCAATTTATTCCTGCAACATCCCTATAGCCAAGCATGAACATACTAATTCATACAAACTTTAAACCTTCATACTACGTAATATTTAATAATTATATGAGTCCATGATTTTGATAGTTAAGCTTCCTCAACACAGATCACTTGCTACGGATCATCACTGAATTTATTTCAGTAGCACTTCCTTTGTCTGCGTCGTTCCTGTAAATGCAGAAGACATGCCGAGAACCTCAGAGCTCTGTTCCCGGAACTTGATGCCATGCTGTCACACGTTTGTGCCTATTTCACTGAAGTCCTGTTTGTAACAGGAAAACACACCAGAAACATCTTACTGTCCTATACAAGCGGAACAGATTCAAAACACTGTGTCCATTTGTAATTTATGTCATGGGTGCAGTCCTCGCAAGTGTTGAGGTAACTCTTAAGCACGCACTCACATGAAATAATCCCTGAGATCCAGAGTTAAGAAGAAACACAGGCAGGTTCAGAGCTGTGAGAATAGCAAGCTTCTCTTGGTTCAGTGCAAGGGGAGGAGTCTGCTTGTTACATGCACAGACGATTTCTAGAAGGAAGGGATCAATAACACCTGTGCCTTGGCAGACAGGGGTTAGGGGGCCAGTGAAGTGAAGTGAAAGGAAGTGTCAGTCGCTCAGTCGTGTCCAACTCTTTGCGACCCCGTGGACTGCAGCCCTCCAGACTCCTCTGTCCATGGGATTGTGCAGGCAAGGATACTGGAGTGGGCTGCCATTTCCTCCTCCAGGGGATCTTCCCCACCCAGGGATCGAACCTGGGTCTCCTGCACTGCAGGCAGATTCTTTACCAACTGAGCTACAAAGGATGCTCTCGCCTCTCGTCGGGTCCTACCTCCGTCACGGGCTGTTGTTACTTTCCCAATGAAAAACAGTTAATGGAAAGTCAAGGAAAACACAGTGGAAGCAGGAATTTTTACCTTGAATAAACCTAAAAGAAGTTAAAGTAGAAGAAAAAGGAAAACAGACAGCAGACATTAAAGCAATTTGATATACTCAAATCGTGCAGAGACACGGAACTGTAAAACGAAGTATAACACAGATAAAACAAGAGTAATAACAGGGCTTCCCTGGTGGCTCAGGCAGTAAAGAATCCATCTGCCGATGTAAGAGACACGGGTTTGATCCCTGGTCTGGGAAGATCCCACGTGCCATGGAGCAACTAAGCCTGCGAGCCACAACCACTGAGCCTGTGCTCTGGAGCCTGGAACCACAGCTGCTGAGGCCCCCAGCCCTAGAGCGCGTGCTCCGCAGCAAGAGAAGCCACCGAGGGAGAAGCCTGTGCCCCGCAACTAGAGAGTAACCCCCACTGGCTACACCTAGAAAAAGCCCCTGCAGCATAGAAGCAGTGATGCTTTTGAACTGTGGTGTTGGAAATTAGTCCTGAGTATTCATTGGAAGAACTGATGCTGAAGCTGAAACTCCAATACTTTGGCCACCTGATGAGAAGAGCCAGCTCATTGGAAAAGACCCTGATGCTGGGAAAGATTGAGGGCAGGAGGAGAAGGGGACGACAGAGGATGAGATGGTTGGATGGCATCACTGACTCAATGGACATGAGTTTGAGTAAAGTCCGGGAGTTGGTGACGGACAGGGAGGCCTGGTGTGCTGCGGTCCATGGGGTCGCAAAGAGTCGGACACGACTGAGCGACTGAACTGAACTGAACTGAGCATAGAAGACCCAGCACAGCCAATAAATAAACATTTTTTTAAAAGAAAAGAATGATAACAGCAACGGACTGAGACAGAGAGAGGAGAAGGTCACAGCTGGAGGCAGACAGCTCAGGGTCCCCAGAGGAGGCCACAGCTCGGACCCGGGGTGTCCATGCGTCCCCCGCCCGGGGATGCCTGGAAGTTGAGCTACTCAGAGCCCCGGCAAGGCCCAGAAACAGAACAGGGCGAGGCCAGAGGGGGTCCAGGCTGGGGGCAGGACCTTGTCCAGGCCGACTCTCCCTGGCCCCGGGGCTGGGCTGGGGGAACAGGGCTGAGTGTGGGGTGTAAACTAAAGGCAGGGTCCTTAGACTGTGTCCCCACGGAGGGCTGCGAGCTGTGGGTCTGGGCAGAGAGCTCCAGCATGTGAGGCCATTCGTGCGGGACCTGTTTCCAGGGGTGACCCCACGGGGCCGAGAAGTGTGGCTCCAGGCTGCTCGCTGGACTCCAGCCTCCTCCGCCCTCCAGGCAGAGAGCCCGGTCGAACTCTCCAGGGGCATGAACTCGGAGGCAGACCTGGACCTTGGGAAACTGGACCATAGAGGAGTCATCGGGCTTCCCTGGTGGCCCAGGGGCTGAGATCTCAGGCTCCAGTGCAGGGACCCCATGCTGGACACTGGTCAGGGAGCTACATCCCTTGAGCTGCAGCCAAGACCCCATGCAGCCAAATAAGTAAACAAGGATTTTTCGAAAAGGAGTCATAACTGCATTGGAGCCTAATGTACGAAGACAAGGAGGGCGTCAGGCAGAGGCCCTGGGTCTCCCCCTCCCCCCCCCGACCTCTTTGGTGCCAACGTTGGGACGAGGATAAATGGGGAGGTGCAGGGAGGCTGGGGGCGCTGGAGTTGCCCCTTTGGGTTAAAGCATGTGCCAGGCCCTCAGTTACCGCCCGCTGGACAGCAGGGTCACTGAGCGTTCGGCTCCTGGGATGTTATGTCAAAACCATTTTCAGAGTAAAATTAAGACATCACTTGCCTTTTCCACTTTGCAGACATCTGCACTGCACAGAAGCAGTGGTGAGTAAAACTGTGCCCACGTCATTTAAGAATATCCTGAATAAACCATTAAACATTATACATTCTATTAAGTCTCAACACTGAGTCCCTGACCTTAATATCCTACGTGACAAAATGGGCCACACGCATAAAGCCCTTCTACTCCTGACATGCGATGACTGCTCTGGGGAAGGGCACCCAGGAGATTGTTGTGAGCTGAGTCAGAACCTTTTTTTTTTTTTCATGAAACACCATTTTTACTTAAAAGAAGGATGAATGAACCATGGACATTCACATTTGGGTGTGGTGTAGACATTTTCTTTAAAATTACTCAAGCAAATCTCTGACTTCAAGGGAAGCAACTGAAAGAATGTGTTGCCAATTCCTGAAATCTGAACTTTGAAGGAAAAATGGTAATTTGAAATGCCTGCATCTACTGTGGGACCGACAGCGTCCCAGCACGGACAGGCTTCTCTGATGGGGTCAGCAGTGCAGCGCATGGCACTTTTGGTAGCGGGTCATGACAGACCGCCAGGTTTGGGAGATCTGCATTTCTCAGTAAATCTGAATTTTCCAAACAGCCTGTGTATGATGTCACGTGTGGGGGCCACTGTGTATCAAACAGATGAACAATACCACAGGGAACTACATTCAACAGAAATAATCTATAACGGAAAAGAGTCTGAAAAAGGACAGGTAGATCTGAGTCATTTCGCTGTACATCCGAAACTAACAGAGCATTGTAAATCAACTATACTTCAATTTTTAAAAATGGTTTTAAAAAATCTTTTTAATTATTCTTGTAGGGCATCTCTGTGCTGGAGGTCAACCAGAGGGGTAAACTTAAGGTCTTCTCAGGCCTCTTCTGAGCCTGCACCCCTGCCAAGGTATGTGCTGTGACTTTTTGATTGCTTTGTATATATGGTTTCTTTGAATGTTTTAATCCTTTAATGTCTGACTCCCTAAAGGGGAAAAAAAAACTTAGAGGAGGAAAAAATACAGAATCTAAAAACAAGCACCAGTTCTTTTTTTTAAGATTTTTAAAAAATTTATTTGGCTGCACTGGCTTGTAGTTGCTACACTCAAGATCTTCCATCTTCATTGGGGCGGCTGGGATCTTTAGTAGCAGCATACAAACTCTTTAGTTGTTAATCTTTGGTTATAGTTGTTCAGTCGCCAAGTCTTGTCTGACTCTTCGAGACCCTGTGGACTGCAGCACACCAGGCTTCCCTGTCCTTCACCATCTCCCGGAGTTTGCCCAAGTTCCTGTCCATTGAGTTGGTGATGCCATCCAACCATCTCATCCTCTGTCACCCTCTTTTCCTCCTGCCTTCACTCTTTCCCCAGTATCAGGGTCTTTTCCAATGAGTCAGCTATTTGCATCAGGAGGCCAAAGTATAATCTAGTTCCCTAACCAGGGATCAAACCCTGGCTCCCTGCATTGAGTCTCAGCCACTGGACCACCAAGGAAGTCCCAGGCAGCAGCTCTTTAAATTTTCTGGAAGTTGTTTCTGCTGGAAGAAACCGAATTCCATGGACTGCATGGTCCCTGGGGTCGCAAAGAGTCAGTCACGACTGAGCAACTTTCGCTTTCACTTTCTCTGGGTCTGTACCTTTGTGATCAGAGTAGGAACCAGTGGACAGAGCACAGAGCCCTGTTAATGGAGGGCAGGGTCCTTCTTGCCTCCCCTGGCTCCTGCGAGCTGCTTGCAGCCTGTTCTCGGAGCCTGCCTGCCCAGGGTGAAAGCTTGTTGCTGAATCACGCAAAGACGCCAGGGTTCTTGGCCTCCGCAGGAGAATTCAATCCTGGGCCAGAGACAAGGCTTGATCGCTCAGAACTTTTGTGTAATAAAGTGTTGTTAAAGTATAAAGGAGATAGAGAAAGCTTCTGACATAGACATCAAAAGGGGGTAGACAGAGTACCCTGCCTGCTAGTGTTAGCAATGGAGTTATATGCTCTCCAATGAATCCAAAGAATGTCTGGAGATTGTAAAGACCTCACCAGACCTACTCCCATAATTTACATTTTAAAATAACAGGATTAGCCAGAAGGTTTAATCCAGAGACTGTCCTCAGGCAGGATACATTATTGTTATATAATCCTAAGGAATGTAGAGGAAAAAAAAGTTTGTCCTTTCTTCCTCCTTGAGAATTCCAGACCCCTCTCTCCTTGGGGACCCCTAGGCTTCTTATCAACCTGCCTAGGAAATGCCTCTCTCAGGGGGCAGCGGCGGGGGCGAGTGCTGCGGTGTGATAGGAGCTGAAATTGACCAAACTTGACAGGTATGAGAAATGGTCATAAAGTGTGGCTTTCAGCCACCAATTTTTTCCTTTATAATTTTATTACTTTGTTGTTGTTGTTGTTGTCTAAAAAAATTGTATTGCGATAGCATTGGTTTACAACATTGAAAGTGAAAGGCCTTCAGTCATGTCCAACTCTTTGCGACCCCATGGACTATACAGTCCATGGGATTCTCTAGGCCAGAATACTGGAGTGTATTGCCTCTCCCTTCTCCATGGGGATCAAACCCAGGTCTCCCGAATTGCAGGCAGATTCTTTACCAGCTGAGCTACCAGGGAAGCCCAACAATACTGGACATTTTATACATGTCCAAATTTTTTTCTTTACAAAAATGATGATAAAAGAAGACTTACATGAATGAACTTGCCATCTTAGCCTCTCTAAAGCGTGCAGTTCAGTGGCATCAAGAACACCCACAGTGCTGTGAACCGTGACCAGCTGGACTCTTTTCATCTTTCCAAACTGAAACTCTTCATTCATGAAACAGTCACTCCTCTTTCCGCCTGCTCCCCAGCCCCTGACAACAGCCATTCTACCTTCTGCATCCATGAATCCGATGAATCTCGGTGCTTCATATAAGTGGAATCATGCTATGAAGGGCTTATTTCACTCAGCATAACATCTTCAACGTTCATCCACGCTGTAGCCCATGTCAGAATGTCCTTCCTTTTAAAGGCTGCATAATATTCCAATGTGTGTTTATGCCACAGTTTATCTGCGCATCCTCTGATGGACACTAGAGGCGGACAGACCACCAGTTCCTCACCGCTGAAATCGTTGGAGGAGGACGGTTACTGAAGCAGGGAAGTGCGCGCCTGTGTCGGAGCCTGGGGTTTAGCTGTAGGACTATCACTGACTCAGTGCCACCAGGACCTCCCCTCTGCAGGCTGTGATACAGGCTGTGGGGGATGCGGGGCCAGAGAAATGAAGAAACGCAGCTTCTCATAGATGTCTTCCTGGGTTTTAAGAAAAAAAAAAGATTTCCTCTTTAAGTTTTTCTCCCAATTTGGACTGCTTTCAATCCTAGTTTTATGGTGGTGGTGTTCAGTCGCCCAGTTGTGTCTGACTCTGCAGCCCCATGGATTGCAGCATGCTAGGTTTCCTGGCCTTCAGTATCTCCCAGAGTTTGCTCAAACTCATGTCCATTGAGTCAGTGATGCCATCCAACCACCTTGTCTTCTGTCGCCCCCTTTTCCTCCCACCCTCAATCTTTCCCAGCATCAAGGTCTTTACAAATGAGTCAGTTCTTCACATCAGAAGGCCAAAGTATTGGAGCTTCAGCTTCAGCATAAGTACTTCCAGTGAATATTCAGGATTGTTTTCCTTTAGGATTGACTGGTTGGATCTCCTTGCAGTCCAACGGACTCTCAAGAGTCTTCATCAACACCACAGTTCAAAAGCATCAATTCTTTGGCGCTCAGCCTTCTTTATGGTCCAACTCTCACATCCATATATGACTACTGGAAAAACCATAGCCTTGACTAGACGGACCTTTGTCGGCAAAATGACATCTCTGCTTTTTAATATTCTGTCTACCTTTGTTGTAGCTTTTCTTCCAAGGAGTAAGCGTCTTTTAATTTCATGGTTGCAGTCACCATCTGCATTGATTTTGGAGCCCAAGAAAATAAAACCTGTCCGTTTTCACGTTTTTCTCCATCTCTTGCCACGAGGTGATGGGGCCAGATGCCAGGATCTTAGTTTTCTGGATGTTGAGTTTTAAGCACTTTTACGTTAGGCTCTTACTTCTTAGAAGGTGAGGCCAGGCCAGGCCACCTGGGGACCCTATGTTTATAAGGACTACATTGAATTGAGATGTGTGTTTTCATAAACTCTATCCAGTGACAAACTGGCTGCTACCCAGTTTGTATAGAAAGGCGGACAAAGCATCCCTGGCTTTCATGTTGTGGGAGGCGAGAAGGCTGGCGTGGAATGCTCAGATTTCATCTCCTTCCTGACCTCCTGTCTGATCTCAGGCTCCAAGGAAAGTGGGCTCTGTTTTCTGAGCAAACATCTACATGATGCCAAACAAACTGGGCGGAACGTCAGCAGCTGGCAGACAGCGGTTTGGTCTCTGGATCACAGAGTGACCAGCAGGGGTGGCCTGGCTCTGTTCTCTGCTTTATCCTATAGCCTTTTCTCCCTTCAACTGTGTTCAGTTAAGACGTAATTGTCTTAAGGCCGTTTCAGGCTTAAGAAGAGAAACCAGGGCTCTCAGCCAGAGCGATCTGGGCTTCTCTGTTTCGGAAAGCAGCAATGTCACGCCCAGTGTCACTTACTTCTGGCAGACGGGTCGGAAGATGGATAACTTCGGGACAGGGGGCCTCGTGCGGAGGCAACACAAAGGGAAAGAAAAGTGTGCTGCGGTGGAAACAGCGCGGCTCCCCCACACCCACACCCCGCGGAAGTCTAAAATCGCAGGCGTAGCAGCGAGCTACTTTTTATTTTTAACTCTGAGGGCATGGATTAGAGCCTTCAGTTCTGTCCCCAGAGGTTCCCGTCTGAGCCCGGACTCAGCAGAGACAGGCAGGCTCCCTTCCGGCGGCAACGCAGCTCCTTAATCGGCTTGAGCCGGATCCCAGCAGCTGC
The DNA here is from genome assembly GCF_019320065.1 of Cervus canadensis. NCBI lineage: Eukaryota > Metazoa > Chordata > Mammalia > Artiodactyla > Cervidae > Cervus > Cervus canadensis. The sequence goes on along the minus strand of NC_057413.1, from coordinate 2,714,089 downwards.
TGCTCCCAGGCTGGGTCGGCAGAGCCCCCCCTGGGCTCTCTCGGGCGTCCCCTCTCTGTTGCTTCTCCATCGACTTCATTCCTGGGACCCCTCCCCCAGCTTCCCTTCAGCCTGGTCACGTGGCCACTGCGTGCTGACAGTCTGGGGGCGGCACGTCCTGCCCGCGCCTAGGGCAAGTCCTCGGCGAGAGAGTGCTCTCCCGCACCTCTGCCCCGTCCCCGGCCCGCCCCCCGGCCCCGATGGGCAGCCCAGGTCTGTTTCCACCTCAGCGGGAACGCTTGCGTCTGACTTTCTCTGGAGTGTCTGGAGCGTCTGTCCATCTGTCTTTTAACTGCTCCCTCTCCTGCCTCCGGGGGCTTCCTGGGGGCTTCCTGGGTAGCTCAGCTGGTAAAGAATCTGCCTGCAATGCTGGCGACTTGGGTGTGATCCCTGGGTCGGGAAGATCCTCTGGAGAAGGATATGGCAACCCACTCCAGTGCTCTTGCCTGGAGAATCCCATGGACAGAGGAACTTGGCGGGCCACAGCCCATGGGTCGCAAGAGTCAGACACGACTTAGCACTATCTTTCTTTCTCCGGCCTCAGAGTTCCTTGCTGGGCTGACTGCCCGGCCTGGCCCAAGGCGTCCGTCCTGGGAGGCTGCCATGCACTGGGCCCCTGCGTGGGTGGGAGCAGCTTCCTGGCTCCCGCTGGGAGCAGCGAGAGGTTGGGTTGCCTTGGGCTCGGTTTCCCCTTCTGCTGATGAAAAGGGTTGGATTCAATCAGTTTGTCCTCAAATTCTGTTTTTCTTTCAATGGTTTTATTCAAACTGGTTGACTAAAAAAATACAGTCACAACCCGAAAGGAGAGAGTTATTTGGTGGGACTGTTTAGGACTCCAAGCTCAGGAGACAGCATCTCAGTATCTCTGAGAAAACTGCTCCGAGGAGGTTGGAAGGGGAGTCAGGCTATATACAAGTTTGCAACAAAGGGAGCAGGCAGTCTGAACATCAATGATCAGATATCAAATTAAGGGATTTAGTGTCCTGTGTATGGGACGATGCAAGCCTCTGGGCTCATGGAACGTCAGGCACCTCAGCTATCTAGGGCCAAATCCTGCTTCCTGAACACCTTAAGGATGGGGAGATGTGGCCGGCGGCCCCTTCATGCATTCTCCCAGCTCCTCAGCAATCTCCTTGCGGTGGGGGTGGGGGGGTGGGAGGGGTGGGGGGTGGCAGCAGCCGCCAGATCACAGTTTGGGGGCCCTCATTCACACTTGGAGACCAGAAACCCCTGATGGTTGCGGCATTTCTTGATAGATATGGTAGGTGATACTTTTGTTTCACAAAACAGAAATGTTGCAGGAAGGGGGACCCCTTCCAGGGCCCGAACCTGGGCTCTTGTCTAACACTCGGAAATGAATTGTCCGAGGAGACACATGTGCTGACAAAGCAAGAGATTTTATTGGAAAGGGCACCGGGGTGGAGAGGAGGGGAAGGGGACCCAGGAGAACAGCTCTGCCACGTGACTCGCAGTCTTGGGTTTTATGGTGATGGGATTAGTTTCCGGGGGGTCTTTAGCCAATCATTCTGACTCAGAGTCCTTCCTGGTGGTGCAAGCCTTGTTCAGCCAAGATAGATGCCAGTGAGAAGGATTCTGGGAGGTGGTCAGACATGTGGAGTCTCCTTTTGACCTTTCCCGAACTCTTCCATTTGGTGGAGGCTTATTAGTTCTGTGTTCCTGACCAGGACCTCCTGTCGTAAAACAACTTGTACAAATGATTACTCTGGTGTCTGGCCAGAGTGGATGGTTTCAGTTGGTGTGCTTCCCCTAACACAAACACACCCTACGGAGCCTTGTCCACTCAGCTCCAGGCCCTGCGTGCCCAGCAGACCCCGCTCCCAGGGGATCATGGACGGGACTCTCCCCGAGACCCCTTTCAGCTCTTAGCAGGCCGGGCTTTCAGGCAGGACCCCCCGGGGAGGCGGCGGCCTGGCCCCTCCTGTCTGAGCTCCAGAGCAGAGGGCCGGGAGACAGAAGCACTGATGGCAACCGCACATGCTGGGGGCCCGAGCCTCGAGCCTCAATTCACCTAAAATCAAGGTGGGGAAACATCTCCAGGGGTGTTCGCAAAACCACCCAGGCCTACCCTGAGCAGTGAGGTTGGAGTGGTAGGCCCCATTGAGGTTTTTGCTGGGGTTTTCTTTTTCCAAAGCAGCGAGAAGTTATGGAAAGATTTTAAATACAGGCTCAGCATGATCTGATTTACACACTTGAAAGATTTACATTTTTGAAAGACTCTAGGACTTCCCTAGTGGTCCAGGGGTTAAGACTCCTCACTCCCAATTCCAGGGTCTGGGTTCAATTTCTGGCTGAGGAAGTAAATCCCACATGCCTTGCAGCGTGGCCCCCCCAAAATTTTTTTTTAGTAAATTACAAGACTCTAGTGTTAGGTTGAAGAGTAGATTGGGAGGATGAAGCCTAATGAAGGAAAAACTGCAAATGTATGAGCTTATTCACTAGTCTTACTGAGAGATAACCGGACACCCAAGAGAAGGGAACCCGTGTCCACACAGAACCCCGCACGGGAATGTCCAAGCAGCACCGTTCATGGTAGCCCCGCGGTGGAAGCAACCCTGATGGCCACCAGTTGACCTGGGGATAAACACAATATATGGATTATCCACGAACGGAAACCTCAGTTACACAGAGTCGGCCGGCCAGCAGGGGGAGCCCTCACCCCTGCAAGGCCAGAGCGGACACGTGGACTGCGCGGACAGTCTGGTGAGGACCAGCCAATGAGAAGCTGGGGCTCTGTGTACTAAGCCCGCCCACCTTCCTCTCCCCTCTACAAAAGCTGCTTTCCCTGCCTGCAGGGGCTTGCGCATGGCCGCCAGGCTTGAAACCTGCAGTTGCAATTTTCTGCCGATGCTGAGTAGACCCGTCTTTGCTGGGAAATACCTGGCAGTCTTATCACTTTTGGTCAACATTTGGGTGGCCCATCCGGGGTCCAGAGAAGACCCCCGGCCGCTGAGCAGACAGGTGCAGTTTCCACCCCGAGCTCATCGTCACTCACGGCTTTTCTCGAGGACCCTGGATTTTGAAGGTGCGTCTTTCTCCTGAGGCCCATCTCCTCCGCGTTTTAAAGCTCTCCAGGTTTTAGCCAGGATGTTTGCTAAAGCTTTGCTCTTTCTGGTAAAGGTCTTGTTCAGTGTGCGAGGACTCATTTGGCGCTTTGGTCTGATTTGAGATCGAGCCGATCTGGCTGGCACTGCTTGCCTTCCGACCGTGACTTTGGAACATGCCTTCACCCCGGCTCTTCTGGAACCAGACTGCCCCGCTTAGAACTCCTGATCTTAGGCCTGCGGGCTGTTTCAGCTGTTTAGCCTGATTGAAAATGACTCGGGAGTCCCCTGGTGGTCTAGTGGTTAGGATTCAGCACTTTCTGTTCCTGTGCTCACATGTACCTGCGCTCACCTGTACCTGCACACACCTGTACCTGCGCTCACCTGTACCCGCCCTCACCTGTACCCGCGCTCACCTGTACCCGCACTCACCTGTATCTGTGCTCACCTGTACCTGCGCTCACCTGTACCTGCGCTCACCTGTACCTATGCTCACCTGTACCTGCACACACCTGTACCTATGCTCACCTGTACCTGCACACACCTGTATCTGTGCTCACCTGTACCTGCGCTTACCTGTATCTGCGCTCACCTGTACCTATGCTCACCTGTACCTGCACTCACCGTACCCGCACTCACCTGTACCAGCGCTCACCTGTACCTGCACACACCTGTATCTGTGCTCACCTGTACCTGCGCTCACCTGTATCTGCGCTCACCTGTACCTATGCTCACCTGTACCTGCACTCACCGTACCCACGCTCACCTGTACCTGCGCTCACCTGTACCTGCACACACCTGTACCTGCGCTCACCTGTATCTGTGCTCACCTGTACCAGCGCTCACCTGTACCTGCACACACCTGTATCTGCGCACACCTGTACCTGCGCTCACCTGTACCAGCGCTCACCTGTACCTGCACACACCTGTACCTGCGCTCACCTGTATCTGTGCTCACCTGTACCTAGGCTCACCTGTATCTGTGCTCACCTGTACCTGCACACACCTGTACCTATGCTCACCTGTACCTGCACACACCTATATCTGCGCTCACTTGTATCTGTGCTCACCTGTACCTGTGTTCTACTTGACACTGATGGTGAGTGGTTTCCAGCCTCTGTGCCCCACTGGGATAGGGGTTCTCTCTTTTCTCTAAGCTTGTATTCATAGCCAGGCTCTGCATACATGGCAGGCAGACAGACGGTGGTTACTGAACTGGAGGAAAACTTTAGAGCTGGTCCATCCTTTTCACTCTTTGAATCGTCTTCCCCACCCCTGACCCCAGGGTTTAAGACCCAGTGACCGAAACCCCAGATGGCGTTCTGGGTCTGGACCTGCAGTGAGGCACACCCAGGGAAAAGGGTGCAGGAGTGAATTTCACTGGCCTGGTTTCCAGTCTTGATTCTGCCCTGAGCTCACAGCTTCTCTCTCTCTTTTTTAAACCCAGCTTCAACTCCCTGAACTATTTCATTTTTTAGTATTTTTTCAAAAATAATAACCCCACGTCCTAGAAGCTGTGTTCACTTCCTGGCCCCCAGGTGGCGCTAGTGGTAAAGAAGCCACCTGCCAGTGCTGGAGACGTAGGTTTGATCCCTGGGTGAGGAAGACCCCCTGGAAGAGGAAATGGCAGCCCTCTCCAGTATTCTTGCCTGGGACATCCCACAGACAGAGGAGGCTGGCGGGCACAGTCCGTGGGGTCGCAAAGAGTCGGAAATGACAGCACGCATGCACACACCAGTCTTATCTAAGGAGCCCACACTTCCGTGAGCCTACTCTCAGGAGCCCCCAGGTGTTCAGGATGAACATCAGAGAAAACCTCTCCTGCTTTCCACAGGAGAAGGAAGAAGTAGTCTTTGGAAATATGCCCAGAGCGTTCTGTTCTTCACAAAAGCCCTTCCACAAGGAAACTTTCACCGGAGCCTCGCCTCCTTGGGAATAAGCAGAGCCTCACATTCCTGAAGGCAATGGCACCCCACTCCAGTATTCTTGCCTGAAAATCCCATGGACAGAGGAGCCTGGTAGGCTGCAGTCCATGGGGTCGCGAAGAGTCAGACATGACTGGGCAACTTCACTTTCACTTTTCACTTTTATGCATTGGAGAAGGAAATGGCAACCCGCTCCAGTGTTCTTGCCTGGAGAATCCCAGGGATGGGGTCGCACAGAGTCGGACACGACTGAAGTGACTTAGCAGTAGCACAGTCCTGAGGGAGGGCAAGTACCCGGCTGCAGCCCCTCCTGGCCCCCCGGTCTCACCTGAGTGGGGACGGGGGTGGGGTGGATCACCTCACAGACCCGGGCACAGCCCCACTGAGAGGTCTAACACGTTTCACCACCACATCGAAGGGCACCGCGTCAAGCACAGGTGACAGTGGGAAGAACCGAGAGCCTTATCTAGAGAAAAACTCTAGCAGAACCCGGAGAGCATGAGGGACGGGAAGACAAGGACACGGGGAATTCCAGCCTCCCACACCTCCTGCTACAGCAGAGAGCAAACACAGCTTAACTTCCAGCCATACAAACAAGCCTCGCACTAAAAGCATATTTACTTATACCCAGGACATTGTGTCCCGTCTTGCAACAAAAAGTTACAAAATGTACTACAAAGGGAAAAAACACAGCTTGAAAAGACAGAGCAAGCATCAGAACCAGACTCAGATATGGTGGAAACTGCAGCATTATTGGACCAGGAATTAAAATAACTATGATTAACATGCTAAGGGCCCTAATGGAGAAAGTGGACGACTTGAGAGAACTCGCTCAGTCGCCACTGACTCTGCAACCCCATGGACTATGCAGGCCAGAATACTGGAGTGGGTAGCTGTTCCTTTCTCCAGGGGAATCTTCCCAACCCAGGGATTGAACCCAGGTCTCCCGCATTCCAGGCGGATTCTTTACCAGCTAAGCCACAAGGGAAGCCCAAGAATACTGCAGTGGGTAGCCTATCCCTTCTCCAGGGGATCTTCCCGACCCAGGAATCAAACCGGGGTCTCCTACATTGCAGGCAGATTCTTCACCAACTGAGCTATCAGGGAAGCCCACTTGTGAGAACAGGTGGGTAATATAAGCAGAGATGGAAACCAAGAAAGAGTCCAAAGGAATGCCTGAAATAAAAAATAATGTAACTGTGAGACAACTACAAAAGGTGTAACATACAAATAATAGCACTACCAGAAGGAAAAGAGAAAGGAATGGAAGAAATATTTGAAGTAATAATAGCTGAGAATTTCCCCCAATTAATGATAAGCTCCAAACCACAGATCCAGGAATCTCAGAGAGCACTATGCAGGCAAATAAAAAAAAAAAAAAAACCCTACACTAAGACGTATTATATTCTAACTGCAGAAAAATCAGAGACAAAGAAAAGCTTGAAGAAAGCAGAGAAAATAAACACCTTCCCCCTAGAGGGACAGGGATAAAATTTAATCTGATGTCTCACAAATCATGTAAGCAAAATTGAAAAATCTCTTCAACTTAGAATCCAGTGAAATTATCCTTCAAAAGTGAAGGGACAAATACTTTCTCAGACAAACAGAAACCAAAGGAGACACCCCCCAGCCACAAGGACCAGCAGGCTGAGTCAGTGCTCTGCATGGGCTGCACGTGGGTGCAGTCCCGGACTCACTGATGGCCTGAGTCTGACCAAGTGATGACCACCTGGGCTCCTGGGCCGCAGGACAGCCCAGCTGGAGGGCTGCATCGCCCACGTGAAGCCCCCGCCCTCAGCCCTCCCACCCACAGCTGCATCCTTCCCCGGCCCGTGAGCTTGTGCCCTAAACCTCAGGCTCTGCAGCCTCCCAGGCTCAGGTTGTGGCCTCTGGTTGGTGACCCCGTGTCTCTCGACAGTCCAGTCGTGGGGGAGATGAGACCGCCAGTCACGGTGGGCAGCACTCTTCAGAGCTCCTTGTGAGTCAGCGTGTCTGCAGGCCCCAAGTCCTCTGCACACGCAGGACAGGGTCCTGATCCCAGACTCTACCCCCAACACCTGGAGGGAAACGGAGCTGTCCAGAGTGCTGGAATCGCTGAGCCTGGACGTAGCCCCGTTCAGCCCGAGGCGCTGTGCCCTCCAGGCCTGAGCCCACAAGGGCCAGAGCCCCAGCTTCAGGGGGAGCCTGATCCAGGCCCAACAAGAGGGCGGTGGCTCCTCTGCCCTCCTCACAAGCTGGAGAGCAGACGGGGAGCGAGGCCTTCAGGTTGACCACCTGCTGTCCACTGCAAACCCACCTTAAACTGGACCAGCCCCTCCCCGGGCCAGTCCTCTATTCACATGCAAGTTCATTTATCCAAGGCGTTAATGTTTTGACTCCTGATGGAATGTTAGGATCTGGGTATGGAAATATGGGTAAGAAGTATTTGTTAAACAAATGTATTTATGGGGCAGCTACTGTGTGCTTGAATGGCGTGAGAACTGGAGATGTGAATAGAGTATGCCCCTTGTCCTCCAGGGGCAGTAAGTGGTTGGAGAATCATTCACACGTATTTACTATGTGCCCAGAACCCAGCAAGTCATAAAGAAGCGTCTCTTTACTGTTAATCGGTGTGTGGTGCAGACAGGTGTAGATGCTGGGCCCTGGACACATGTCATGTTGTTCATATATTCAAGAGATCAGTCTGGATGCTGACTCTAGGAGGGCAAGACAGTCGGGAGGCTGGGACTGGCAGTGAGTCGAAAGAGAGGAAGGCGGTGGTTGTAGGCTGGAGACACTGGGGAGGGGCTACAGACCCATTTTGATGAAGTATTGTAGAGAAAAGCTGAAGTTTACACATACAGAAGTTACAGGGAGCCTTCAAAAGTTAATACAACATTTTAACCTAAGTGGCTTGTTAGAAAAGCTTCATGTTGCTTTCACATGTTACTGGTAGACCGTCAGAATCGCAACAGTCACTTTGCAGAGCTTTGGAGTACCAGCCAAGGAGAGGTCCACCTCTGACACTGCAGGTCTAAGAGCGGCCACTGCTACTGATATGTGTGGTGCCCATGAAACGATGCCTTAAGCATCTCACATTCTAATACGGCATTTTTAAGTTGTATCTAAGTGCCTTGTTGTGATTTAGGAAATCGGTAGTTTTTTGATCAACTTGCTATTCCTTTGTCATTCTTCCTATTTAAAATAATAGAAAATTGGTGTCCCTTAGAATATTTGCAGAGAAAATCTGACATTTGAGGCACAGGAGTAATGATGAAAAACTGTCCAGTCTGTCTTAGTTTTAGATTAGATTTACACATGTGACTGGCGTGGGTTGCCATTTCCTCCTTTAGGGGATAGAACCCTCGTCTCTCGTGTCTCCTGCATTACTAGGAGGATTCTTTCCCACGAGCACCACTTGGGAAGCCCAGACTTACACATCTTCTAAATTGGCTTAGTGGTAAAGAATCCGTCTACAATTCAAGATATGTGGTTTCGATCTCTGAGTCAGGAAGATCCCCTGGAGAAGGCAATGGCTACCCACTCCAGTATTCTTGACTGGGAAATCCCACGGACAGAGGAGCCTGGCAGGCTACAGTCCATGGGGTCACAAGAGAGTTGGACACGACTGAGTACACACGCATCCATGCATCTTCTAAATTATTTAACTTCTGTTCTTCCAAATCTTATAGTAAAATTGATGCTCCATAAAGTTGTGCCACAAATATTGTTGTTTTGCATCCTCTCTGCATAGAATTGGGCTGTGTAGACTCCAGTTTGAGAAGTGTGTAGTAGGACAGTACTTGGAATTGGTCAGAAAGATTAGATGGAAAAACGAATTATCACTATAACTTCCAATAGCAACAAATTATTAAAAGCGGTTCCAAAAGGCTATTTTTCTTTCTTTTTTTTTTCTTTTTTTTGGTTGCGCCGGCTTGTGGGATCTTCATTTCCCCAACCAGGGATTGAATCCCGGCTCCAGCACTGTAGGCACCGAATACAAACCCCTGGATGGCTAGAGCATTCCCCAAAAGGATATTTTTAAAAGGATCTTAAAAGTGGTTCCGAAGGAGTCCTGTTGAAAGTATTAAACAGAAACCTCCTTGACAGTTTGGAAAAGGGCAACCTGGGGCCCAGAGGACGGAGTCTGGCCATAGAATTCACTCCGGGCAGCGCGCCTTTCCAGTATTCATCAGAGAGCTTCGGCTGAGGTTCCGGGGGCCTAGCCCCGCCCCCGGAGCTGGCCCCGCCCCTACCCGGGCCGCCTCCGCACGTGCGCCCTGCGTTCACTGCGCACGCCCGCGGGAAGGGGGCGGGGCGAGGAAGGGGGCGGGGCCAGCCGAGCCAGCAGGGTCTGCGCAGGGAGAGCATGGCCACGCTGCGCCGGCTGCGAGAGGTGCCCCGGCACCTGCTGGTCTGCGAGAAGTCCAACTTCGGCCATGACAAGTCGCGCCACCGGCATCTCGTGGAGACGCACTATCACAATTACAGGGTGAGTCCTGGCCCTGGGTCCGCGAATCGCGCACCCTCCCTCCCGCGGGCGCCGGAGGCTGAGGGAGAGCCGGGCTTTGCTCCGGGGGCCCGCCTTCGTCGCGCGGAGGGGCGGGGCCCTCGCTCGGCATGCTGGGAGCTGTAGTCTCCGTGGCTCCAGGCTCGTGTGTTGACTCGCTTCAGGACCACAAGCCCCAGGGTGCACCGGTGCGGGGGCGGTGCCCCGACGTCGGGGGGCGGGGCAGGGTTCATGGGTTCTCTGGTTGGCCCCGCCCCAGGCGTGCTGCGTCCTGGGGGCGGTGCCGGGAGATGGGGCGGGGCCAGGATGGGCGGGGCGGCCGTCCTGCTTCCCCGCCGCTGGCTTCCTGCGCCCGCCACGCGCCCGCGTGTTTCTCCGGAGCGTCGAGCCCGGTCCCGCCCGGGAGCTGCTTGCTCCTCTGAATCGCTTACGGGCGTTGGTTTGATCCCTGAGGTCTTCCTTCTATCCGCTGCCTTCCGCCTTGTCCAGCCAGAGCGCCAGGGCGGTATTTGGGCACCTTTTGGCAGAAATTCGCCTCGGTGGCCTTGCACACAGCGATGTTTGCTGGTGTTTTCTGGAAGCGTCGCCCGCCCCGGGGCCCTTTTCGCGGCTGTGGCGGCTGAGACGTCAGTGGGGTTAGTTACTGGACCTGCTGAGAGGAGGAGACACCCCCGATTCCCGGGCGTTGTCTGCTGGGAAGGCTTCACCGACCCGTGCAAGTGGGGAGGACTCCAGACTAGAACTTAAAATGGAAGTCCGTGAAGCCTCTCACACTTTAAGTTGATCAGCCTAATCTCAACTCAGGCCTCACTGGCCAGTGTCTCAGACACAAGTGGCGACCCCGGTCCCTCGGGGACAGTGGTGTCCCCGCTTTGGGAGAGTGGCCTTTTTCAAGGTGTGGAGCAGCCGGGCACCGCTTGAAACCTGTCAGGTTGAACGTCTCTGCTCTGGGTGGAGAGCTCATCACAGACAGACGTCTGGGAGGTGCACAGTGTCTGCCCCGGCCCACGTGCAGAGCTTTTCTGTCAGGACAGTGGGAACACCCAGTGTCCCTAAATTCCTTACACCCTAAGGGACAGTTCCTCTGATTCCAGCCTGGTACCAGGATACACAGATCTGGGGATATTCACTTGTACTTGTTGTTGAGTCCCTAAGTCGTGTCTGACTCTGTGACCCCATGGACTATAGCCCATCAGGCTCCTTCTGTCCATGGGATTTTCTAGGCAAGAATACTGGAGTGGGTTGCCATTTACTTTTCCAGGGGATCTTCCTGACCCAAGGATTGAACCCACGTCTCTTGCATTGGCAGGCAGATTCTTTACCACTGAGACACCAGGGAAGCCATCATTTGTACTCTGTTTCCCTAAAAATTAATTAATGTAGTGACAGGAACAGGACATCAAATATATTGCTTATTTTCAAAAGATAAAACTCAAGCAAGAGTTTCCCATTAAAATTATTTTTTTCATTCAATTTTCCTATACTGTACACTTGAATTCAGAAATGGAAAACTCGAATTGTTGGATTTCTCTTTTCCTGAGATTAGTAAATTAATTTCAGAGTTTTGTTGAGAGCTGTGGAGGAATGGTTAGTAGCCTTAATTATGTTGTTGCATCACTAAATCCTGGGTGTTGATCTGCATGAAAATAAAACTTGTTTAAACCTATAATGGAGTATAATCTGCAAAAATACTGAATTACATGCTATACACATGGAACTAGTATAATAATGTAAGTCAACCATGTTTCTATTATTAATTAAAAAAGTAAGTTTTTTATATTGTATATTCCAATAGGTTTCCTTTCTGATTCCTGAATGTGGGATGCTATCAAAAGAACTGAAAGATCTGGTCATGGAATTCGGACCCTATTACTTTGTGAAGGATTTACCTCTTTATGAGTTAATCACACACGAATTCATCAATACTTTTGTCAAGAAAGGTAAGAAAAACCATGTAGTGTCTGTGAACGTGGTGGGATGCGGAAGGTCAGGGAGGTCACATCGCAATTCCAGGGCTCCTGCCTTGTTCGAATCAGACCGATGGAGCTCGTCTGTGAGGTCAGGCGTGTGCAGCCCGCCCTCCGCCCCTCAGCAGCTCAGCCTGCTCCGCGCGCCCTCTGGTTGGGTTTCTGATTCCACGGGTCCACACGCATCCCGTGGGGGTGTTGTCACACACGGCTCGTGGAGAGGAGAAGCTTTGCGGCACTGTGTTCAGATGCAGTGCGTGGCTGCAAGGAGCACTGTGCTCCACGCAGCGCCCACAACAGCCGTCTCAGCACGGGGTCTCCTGATGCGGCCACGCTGCCTTCTGCAGGGCCAGGTGCTGACGGGGGCCCCGCATCTTCTGCTTGGACCCTGCGGCCCTCAGTCCACCTGTGTCTGCTGGGTTGACTGGCTTGTTCCAGTTACTTCCTGGGAGCCACTCGTTTGAAACCATTCCAGTGTCTTTAAGGATCCGTCCTCACTGCAGGCATCACTGCACAGGAGCCACTGGCCTCTTGTCTTTGGTCTCACCGACATGATTCCTTTCGTCAGTTTTGAAACTAGATACTGAGGAGTTCCCTGGCGGTCCAGTGGTTAGGACTCCAGGCTTTCACTGCCCAAGGCCTGGATTCAATCCTTGGTCGGGTAACTAGGATGACACAAACTATGTGGTGCAGCAAAAAAAAAAAAAGTTCGATGCTCTAATTGCTAACGATGGAGGCCCTGGGCATGGCAGGCACTTTTCCATGGGTGACTCGAGGTAACCCCAGCAAAACACTGTGAAATGGGCCTGCAGCCCCATTTTACAGGTGAGGAGATTGAGGCTCAGGGAGATCGAGCCGCTCTCTTGACTTCACAGAAGTCCTTGGCAGGTTTGAGTCTTCGGCCTCGCTGGTGTGCCTCACCTGCTCTTCCACTCTGCGCCTCTCTGCAGCGTCCGCAGAGGTGCACGCGCTTGCCGCGCGGTGGTAGTCGGCTTGCACAGACAGGACCTGGGTGGGGATGTGGATGAGCTGGGCCTGGCCTTGCATGTCTTCCACCTTCACCATGGCCAGTTTAGGGTTACTGAGTGAGCGGAACCCATAACCCGGAAGATGGTTATCATGTCAAACTCATCCACTGACTTTTTGCAGGTGTGGTTTTGTTTTTTCCCTTTATTTCTCCTCTGGGCTGTCTTTCAGGTTCATGCTATGCGCTGACATACAACACAAATATTGATGAGGATAATACTGTTGCCCTGCTGCCAAATGGTAAGCACACTCATTTTTCCTTTGTTCTTAAGGAAATGCATACTGTAAAAAAGAAAAAGTCAAATCATACAGGTGTGAGTAAAGTGACGGTCCACCCTTTCATCCAGCTCCCCCCAAACTCATTCCCATTCTTAGCAGGCACTCTTATTAGCAGGTAGGTGTTTATTCTTCTAGACACGTTCTATGAATTTAAAATCACACATACAGGTTGTTCTTTTTTTTAAAAAAAGACATATATTATGTCACACTCTATTGTTTCTCAATTTTCTTTTTTCCCGAAGCTCTATATCCTAGACATCTTTCCATATCAGTGCATACAGTTTTAATTTACTATGTTTAATGTCTTGAAAATATCCCAAAGGAGTGTACCATAATTTGTTTATTCTTTCTTTAATAAAAAGTTAGATAATTTCTAGTTTCACTGTAATAAATACTGTGTTTGTACATGTAATTGTAAATAATACTCTTGTTTATAAGTAAGATATATATGGATAAATAATATATATACTTGTATTATAAAAAGATCTTTATGTGCACTGGTATTTAACTGCTCACTTTGCCTTGCTTTCTCTTAGAGAACATGTTATATTTTTATTTTATTTTTTAACACTGAAAACATGAGAACACGTTATATATTTAATGTCTCTTTATGGGTATTATTATTTGATTTATAGGGAAATTAATTTTATCACTGGATAAAGACACTTATGAAGAAACTGGACTTCAGGGTCGTCCGTCTCAGTATTCTGGCAGGAAGACCATGAGATTCAGTAAGTATGGGCTCTCTCCATCAGTTTCTCACAAAAGGTAGCAGTCAATTCAGATTTACACCTTTGAACTGCTTCTCTTCTCTTTGTGTAGAAGCAGTGTGGCTTTGTCTGTCTGTAAAATTCCTTATCAGAGAGAACGAGATCCTGCTATGCAGCCAGGTGATTTTAGCAACTGCATCTCATGAAGGTCGTAGACTTGGACCTGGTCTGTTAGATACGTATGTTTTGGGTCGCAAGTTCAAAGTAATGAACCCAGCTTGTCCTTTTTTTAAATCTTGCATTGAGGCGTGGTTGATATGCAGGGTTGTGTTAATTACTGCGGTACAGCGGAGTAACTCGGTTATACACGTATACACGTTGCTTTCCGTGTTCTTTTCCGTGATGGTTTATCACAGGATATTGGCTGTAGTTGCCTGTGCTATACAGTAGGCCTTGTTGTTTACCCATTCTACATATACAGATTTTTAACTGCTCCAACTTGGTCTTAGTAAAGAATTTCCTTTAATTTCCCCAAGTGTTACGATCCTGGTAGAAATTCACCCATGCCTGAGGAGGTGTAGCTCTGCTGACGGTCTGCTTGAAAGTCAGTGGTCGTGGCTGCCACCGGCACACCTTGATTAGAGATGATCTCTGCCCGTGGTCTTTGACTGGGAAAGTGTGAATTTTAAACACCTGTTGTAATTAGCTCAATTCCTGAAATGCCCATCAAAAGCAGAGTTTTGATTTGGTAAACCAAAGGGAGGGCAAGGAAGACAAAGTGACTTTTTTCATCCATGAATTTTCCTGAACTCCTGATGTTTGTAATCCAGCATGTATTGCACAGCACAAGCTGTGTGTGTATGAATGAACTATTTACTCCTCTCCATTTTTTAAAGTTGTTTCCATTGATCTGATGGATTTATCCTCTAACCTGGAGTCTAAGAAGTATAAAAGAGTGTCTTGGGCCTTCAGAGAAAAGAAGCCGTTGAAGTTTGATTTCCTTTTGGCATGGCATCAAACAGGTATGAAAAATAAATTGTGTAATAACGATAGAGTGGTGCTGAAATCTCACTGTTAGTTGCAGGGGCGTAGTGAGGATGGCCTGGTGATTCAGCCCGCTGGTGAGGGATGCTGCTTACCTACATGGATATAGGTGTCTGCCTCCTCCTTGCCACCCACAGGCCATAGCCCGCCAGGCTGCTCTTTCCATGGGATTCTCCAGGCCGGAACACTGGAGTGGGTAGCCATTCCCTTCTCCAGGGGATCTTCCTGACCCAGGGATAGAACCTAAGCCTCCCTCGTTGAAGATTTTTTACTGTCTGAGCCAGCAGGGAAACCCTTACGTTACTTAAGTTTTACCAAAAAAAAAGTAGTGCTTAGCATGTGTCTTGCAGCCAGCTTCCGTGGAGGTGGAGGGCACCCCAGGAGCGAGAGGGCACCCCCAGGCTCCCTCCCCCAAAACTGCACTCAGCATCTTAGCCCCACGCTGTCAGAGCTCCAGCTGGGTCTGTGGGCATCTGTGCTTTATCTTGATGTATATCACGCATCTGTCAGCAAGGTGTGTCTTAAGGTGTTGCTTCTTCACTTTGTGCCATTTCAACCTAACCGAAGGTTTGGTAGGGACACTACTTTGGGACAGCAGGGAGCCTGTAGGCTTTGTTACGGAAGCTGCTCGGTCCCCCGGCATCCGCATAGTTCAGGATCATCCAGCCGTCTGCCTCCGTCTCCCCAGGTTACGCGTCCATCCAGGGCTCTCGAGGATGGTCTCGTAGCAGCTGACCTTTCCTCTTGCTCTCCTTCCTTCCTCCGGCTCAGCTCCGGCAGCCTTGGCCGGAATGTTTTAAAATAACAATTCTAGTGATGTACAAAGTGCTTCTTCATCGTTGCAGGGTCAGAATCAGGCATGTCATTAAATGTCAGATTAAGTTTGTTGTAACTTCTATGTGATTGGAACAATACATTGTTCACCATACATTCTGATCTGTTTACAACTGCCATGTACTTCAGTCCTTTTCGAAGCGTTGTCTTTGGTCCAGACCAGGGTTATAAGGCATCAGATCCTGTAGTTACTGTGCTGCGGTTCTCTCTCGGAGAAGAGGGAAGCCCTGGGTCCGTTTTGGAAGCAGGCCCCTGTCTGCTCTTCCTGGAAGGTCGTGTCCCCGGGTCCGGCAGGGCTGCCCGCGTGAACCGGGGTCTGCAGCACCTCGGTGCAGCTTGTGTGTGGTGTGGCCCCGGGGCCGAGAGCCTGGCATCTCAGTGGCCTGGGGTCTGTGGAGGGCCTCCTGTGCCTTGGGTTCTGGAGAGCTCTGTGTTCTAAGGCTCCTGGGTATTTCAGGGGCTTGTTGGGACCTGTGGAAGGTCTGAGGTTTTGGCCCTGCTTGCAAGCTACGAAGTCAGCCCGCACCGTCTCTTGGGCACTGGCAGGAGACCCAAGACGCCCGGGTCAGCAGCAGAGGACCGACTTACTCCCAGCAGTCGCAGCGGCCAGGGCATCAGCGTCGGCACCAGTTCACAGGTCCTGGTTCCTGCAGGGGGCCGCTCCGGCCGGGGACGCTGGTGCAGGCAGGGGCAGCCTTACCCAAGGGCAGCCTGGAGCCTCAGCAGTGCAGACCTTTCATCCTGGGCAGTGAGCCTGCTGATCTCTGCCCTGGAGGGAGGGAAGCGGTACGGAGGTATTCTTTGTAATACGCTGGAGTGTTAGCAAGCCTGCCCGCTGCTCCAGGGGGTCGCTGTCTCTGTCTTCCAAGGCCACCGGAAGATCCTTCAGGACCCACTGGATCTTCCTGGCTTTCGAAGACAAGCTGGACTGAGGTTCTGCCACTCAGCTCCTCCTCTGTTTCCTTCTTCAAGAGTGTGCAGACACGCTCCTTTCTCTGTGTGTGTAGAGTTCACTAATTTTATTGACACGTAAACAATGCTTTGGGTTTTACTTACTAGCTTGAAAGTTGCTTAGTGAAGCAGATGATGAGAGTAGTGTGGGTTGAATCTGAAAGCATTCAGATTTTCCAGGAAGACGAATGTTGACATAACTTTGGCTCTAGGAGCTGGAAGCAACTTAAATGGTTTTACTTTGAATAAAGCTTTGTACAGCGCCCCCCTGGTCTGACTTCACCCCTCCCTGCTTCCCAAAACCCTCAGGCAGAAACGGGGTGGGCTCACGGACCCGCTGAGCGTGTTCACACTCTTGAAGCAGCCTTATTTGGTGTCTCTGAAGGTGCAGAAGGATCCATGATGATGTCATACTTTTCCGGTTACGGAATTCAGGAGCATCAGCCAAAAATAGCGCTGAGCACGAGGCGGGACCTGCGGTGCCCAGTGCTGCGGAGTGGCCGGCTCGGGGGCGAGCCGGAGGCGGCCTGCAGTGCCCGCGAGCTCTTCGCCTGGCTGGGCGCCGTCTTCAGTCACGCAGACCTGTGTGTACCAGGGCTCCCGGGTCCCGGCGGGCAGGGGCTGGCTTCTCCTTTCTAACGGGTTTACTACTCCGAAAGTGGTGGATATAGAGGCGTTTTCTTTTTTTTTTTTCTTATAGAAACAATGAGCCTTATAATTTCGTGTCAACCTACTGCTGTCCTCAGCCAAGCACCGTGGTGGCCCAGGCGTCCTTGTGCACCGTCACGGGGTTCATCCTCCCGGAGAGGATATGTGTCCTGTTGGAACGGCTGTGGTGAGAGCGCCTTTTTGCTCGTTCTGTCTTGCTGCCTGCACCTCCGTGTTGTTCTGGGGGCAGCGCTCGGGATGCAGGGCCCACAGCGCCCCCGCACACGTGTGCTTTTTCCCCTCTTGCGTGGGTTCCCGTGCAGTGACATCATCATCTTACATGACGTAATGAGTTCTCCCTGGCAATGTTGCCGCATCCTTGTCCTTTCGGAAGGAGAGCAGAGCGAACTGGGCTTCTTGAGAACAAACTGCTTGCTCTTCTTGCCCTGCCTTGCCCGGACCGTTTCAGCACAGCCAGAGTTACAGGATCACCTAAGAAGACAGCGGAGCTCCACGGAACACATTCTGACCTGTTTTACGTGTTGGAGTTCTGCCAAATGCTTCACTTTTTGAAATGGGTGGGAATAGGAGTTGACCACCTCTGAATCCACATCGTGTCTTAGATCCAGCCTAGCACTAACATCCGAGAGCCCCGGACACGAGTGACATGCCCCAGGCTGTGTAGTGTAAAGCAGGGAGGCGTTATGTAAACACGCGTCAGGCCACCCCGGTCCCATACTGAGAAGACCCTAGAGTGAGCCTGGCACCTTCGAAGTCGTCACTTGGAAAATGTCAAAGCTGTAACTGTTGAGGTTTTTCCTTTTTAAATCCAGCATCCCTTTTTCACATTTATTGCTTTGTGCTTTGATTTTCCTCAGTAAGAAGGTTGAAGTTTCAAAATTTTGATGAATTTTAAAAGAGAAACCCGATACTCTGCAGTGTTTCAGTTCACAGAACCCCTGAAAGCAGGACTCTTAAAGGGGGGAAAGTGCTCTTAACACAGTTTGTGGAGGTTTCTTTTATTCTTTGAATCATATGTGCTTCCACAGTAAGGTAGGAACCAGTGAGGTTTGTCCTGTGTGTTGCATAGTGATGAGCTTTTACTGAACTCACAGCATAGCACCGGGAGTTGAATTTGTCTTCTAATTTTTATGAATAAAAGCTTAGGTGGAAGCTTCATAGGAGCATCAGAAATACCACTTATCCTGAATAGCAAACAAGAAGATAAATGTGACCATCCCTGAGTCTCCCTGTTTGTTAAGAAGTGTCTGTCTTTTTCAGTCGCTACTTTGACGAACCAAAGTTGGCCCCGTGGGTGACGCTGTCCGTTCAAGGCTTTGCAGACAGCCCTGTTTCCTGGAGAGAAAATGAACACGGTTTTCAGAAAGGAGGAGAACATTTATACAACTTTGTGATCTTTAACAATCGGGACTACTGGCTTCAGATGGCTGTGGGGGCAAACGACGACTGTCCACCGTGATAAGCACAGAATTTAAAATCACGTTCATTGATGTTTGTCTGTCATCTTTCGTGGCGGCGTGAGGACTGTGTTCACTCAGACTTGGATGACGTTGCTCAGATCAGCGCCCCCAGCATCTGCTCTGGACTCGGGCCCTCCTCTGCCCGCAGCCGGGCTTGCTGTCCGGCAGAGGCGCGTAGCTGGTGTCTCCTTGTCCGCGTGAGCCTGTGGGGTGGGCGACTCCTGGGGACTCGGGCCAGGATGGCCAGGGACCCGGGTTTGGGGCCGTTGGGTAAGATGCGCGCTGTGACTGTCCCTTTTTCACATCATGATAAGAGACAACCCTTACATCACACTTCGCAGAGCCAGTTCCTGCCTTAAGGGCTGTTCATGTGTTACCTCGCCTGGGTCCCTCATCAGTCCTCTGAGGGAGCATAAGCCGCTGAAGTCAGCCTGCTTGTGGGTTCAGGAGTGGGCCTCAGGCCAGCTGGTTCCTGCTTCTGGGTCAGGAGGGAAGTTGAGATACTGTACATTGTTAAAGAACAAGCTGGGGTAACTTATAAGGGAAGAGAATCTGGAAAAGAGCATATATATAATATGTATGTGAAGAAAGTGAAAGTGTTAGTCACTCAGTCGTGTCCAACTCTTTGCGACCCCATGGACTATAGCCCACCAGGCTCCTCTGTCCATGGAATTCTCCAGGCCCGAATACTGGAGTGGGTAGCTGGTCCCTTCTCCAGGGGATCTTCCCAACCCAGGGATCAAACCCAGGTCTCCCTTATTGCAGGCAGATTCTTTACCATCTGAGACACACACACACACACGTAAAACTGAATCTCTGTGCAGATTCTTTACCATCTGAGCCACACACACACGTAAAACTGAATCTCTGTGCTTTATACCTGAAATAAACATGACATCATAACTCAACTTCAGGTGTTGTTTAAAAATGGGATTTCTCTGGCAGTCCAATGACTAGGACGGCGCGATTCCAATGCAGGTCCTGCAGGTTTGATCCCTGATCTGGGAACTCGGGTCCCACGTGCACACAGAGTGGCCAAAATATTTAAAAAAAGAAAGAAGTTGAAAGAACTTTTTCCCCCAGCAATATGACTGATAAGGACCCATTGAAAACTACTTAAATTTCCAAAATACCTATCAAGAACCATTTTTTAAAAATATTGGTTAGCTGCAAAATAATTAAGAATTTTCAAAAGCTAAATAATTTGGCCACATAAAATTAAGTTAGAAATCAATAAAGAAAGATCCTTCAATATCCCAAATATCTGGCAGTGAAATAACTCACAAGGGAAAGAACAAATCTAAAGAGAAGTTAGAATGTAATTTGAAATGAATTTTTAAAAAACTAGAATTTGTGGGTTCTTGCTAAAGCAGTAGTTAGAGGGTAACTTGTAGCTTTAAATGTCTGTATTAGAAAGGAAAGGAGGTTTCAGATCAGTGACCTCAGTTCCCACTTTAAGAAGCATTGAAACAAGAGTAAAGTAAGTCCAAAGTAAGCAGAAGAAAAGGAATAATAAAGGTCAAACTGGCAACCAGTGAAATGAAAGAGAAAGATTAATGCAGAAGCTTGTTCTCTGGGAAAATCAGTAAAATTGATAAATCTCCAGCCAGATTAGTGAGGAGAAAAAACCAGGTACCTATATAAGGAGTGAGCGAGGCAACATCACTGAAGATTCTGTAGATAGTAAATTAATAGGGAGTATTAGGAACACCTTTGAACTAATTTAAGAACATAGGTGAAACTGATCAATTTCTTGAAAGACACAAATTACCACAGCTCACCCAAGAAGAAATAGGCAAAGCCTTTCTATAACCCCTGTGACTTCAGTGGTGAGTTTCAGCAAACATTTGAAGAAATAATACCAGTTCTACACAAATTCCACCACGCATTCTATGGGGTCAGCATTACCCTGGTTTCAAACTTAGCTACGTATCCTGGCCAGGCAAAAAGCTGCAAAACAAATATTCTTTATGAACATAGGTGCAAAAACTTGGAGCAAAAGTTTAGTGAATTAAAACCTGTGATATGATAAAAAAAAATGTAATATGTCATGGTCATGGGGTTTATACCAGGAATGCAGGGTTCATTAAACATTCACATAATCGTTGGAATCAGTACTAGAAAGGTATTTGATAAAATCCGCTGTCGCAGAGTTGGACATGACTAAGCGACTAACACTTTTCACTTTCACACAATCTACTTCTGGTAAAAAAAAAAAAATCTGGCAAACTAGAAATAAAAGGACTTTCCCCAATATCAGGGAGAAATCGGGGATGTCTTTTAATCATTGTATTGGAGATTCTAGACTGCAGCCAGACAAGAAACAGAATTAAGAACATGCAAATTGGAAAAAAAAATTGTTTTCTTTTTCACAGATGACATTATCATTTATGTAGAAAATTCAATGAAATTTATAAAAAGGTATTAGAACTAATAAGTGAGTGTATCGAGGCTGCAGGATGTAAAGTAATGAGCAAAGATCAATTATATTTCTATATGTTAGCAATGAACAGTTGGAAAGGGAAATGAAAAACATTTACAAATAGCATAAAAAAATAAGGTAGTTTGGAATAAAAAATGTGAAAGACCAGTTGTTGCAACCCCATGGACTGACTGTAAGCCCACCAGGCTCCTCCGTCCATGGGATTCCTCAGACGAGAATGCTGGAGGGGGTAGCCTTTTCCTTTTCAGGGGATCTTCCCGACCCAGGGACTGAACACACGTCTCCTTCGCTAGCAGGCAGATTCTTCACCTCTGAGTCACCAGGGAAGCCCTAGACGTAGAACTATCAAAGACCTAAGGGAACAGGGCTATGTTATACCTTGTTCATGGTCAGAAGACTCAATATTGTTCAGCTGTCATTCCAAAATACAGATTCACCGTAGATTCAGTACAACCCCAGCAGGCTACTCCGTGTCTGTGTGTAAACTGACAAGCTGATTTTAAAATTTTTGCAGAATTGCAGAGGACCTAGAATAGCCTCCAGGGCTGGTTTAGAACTTGACAGTACAACACCCCAATCTTTCTCCCTCAACGTGGTCTTCACCACCAGTCCAAGCAGGAAGTCAGGAGGTGGTGGTCTTCAGTGAGTCCCATTGTGATCTATAGGGAAGCCTGCTGTCAGAAAGGAAGTCTTGTAATAAGGAACTTAGTTTAAGAGGTGCCAGTTACTGGTGGGGGCTTCCCAGATGGTGCAGTGGTAAAGAATCTGCCTGCCAACATGGGAGACTCCGGAGATCCCCTGGAGCTGGAAATGGCAACCCACTCCAATTTCTTGCCTGGGAAATCCTATGGACAGAGGAGCCAGGTGGACTATGGTCCATGGGGTCACAGTCAGACACGACTGAGCACACACGCATGTAGTTAACACTGGAAATAAGATTTATTGCTGTTAATTCGTTGGAATAATCTGTGATTGACTAGTTTTTCCAAACTGTATCTGCTGGTTAATACCATTTTCAACTGTTTTCCATGTAAAGTTAAATATTTGGTATAAAAGGGATTTTAAAAGGCTGAGTGGAGGAATTTATGTCAATCGGAAAACAGACTTATAGATCTTTAAGAAACTAGTGTCAGGAGGTTTCTGGAAAGAAAGAGATTACCAAGCCAGTCTACTTAAGTTTGAAGCATGGGCATCAGTGACATGGCAACCAACCAGAAAAGCCAAGCTATACACGTCCCTATTTGAGCTAAGATTGTGCTCAAATTCTTTCAGTGTAATTTACCAGGACTTGGGGATCAGAAAGACCACTGCAAGCGTATTCTTGAGAATCCAGATGAGAGGGAAAAGTCTTATTCTTTGGGTGCTAAGTTACTGCTATCTGGATCTTCATAAATCAAACTGAATTATTTAGCAGGAAGCCGAGAGTGACCCACCCATTTCTGAAGAAGTGACCAGAAATCAGAGATGTTTATTTTCAGCTCTTATAATTGAAGAAATGTTTATCTTTTTTGGTTGCCCGAGGTTGAAGTTTTTTTCCCTCCTGTTGTGTTCCCTATGAACCCATGAGTCATTTTTACCACCAAACTCCTGGATTCTCCAGAGACAGTCAAAAGGATATCAAAGTAAAATATGTGAATACATAGTCATGTATGTTTATTACATAATACAAATATTTGTCTATTATACATCATGAATATAATACATAATATATAATTATAATAGTATACAATATTTATATAATAGGGGTCACAAAGAGTCAGACATCAGTTCAGTCCAGTCGTT
This sequence comes from Cervus canadensis, assembly GCF_019320065.1. Taxonomy (NCBI): domain Eukaryota; kingdom Metazoa; phylum Chordata; class Mammalia; order Artiodactyla; family Cervidae; genus Cervus; species Cervus canadensis. The sequence goes on along the minus strand of NC_057413.1, from coordinate 2,691,409 downwards.
CAGTTGTGTCTGACTCTTTGTGACCCCATGGACTGCAGCACACCAGGCCTCTCTGGCCATCACCAACTCCCAGAGTCTACTCAAACTCCTATCCGTTGAGTCGTTGATGCCATCCAGCCATCTCGTCCTCTGTCAACCCCTTCTCCCACCTTCAATCTTTCCCAGCATCAGGGTCTTTTCAAATGAGTTAGTTTTTCTCATCAGGTGGCCAAAGTATTGGCGTTTGAGCTTCAGCATCAGTTCTTCCAGTCAATGTTCAGGACTGATTTACTTTAGGATGGACTGGCTGGGTCTCCTTAGGAACTAAATAAAAACAATACCATAAGTGTGTGTGTGTGTGTGTGTGTGTGTGTGTGTGTGTGTGTGTGTGTGTGTGTGTGTGTGTGTGTGTGTGTGTGTGTGTGTGTGTGTGTGTGTGTGTGTGTGTGTGTGTGTGTGTGTGTGTGTGTGTCTCTGGAGAATCCAGGAAGCTTGGTGGTGAAAATGACTTTTGGGTTTAGAGACAACATACCAGGAGAAAAAAACTCCAACCTCGGGCAACAGAAAAACAAGACAGACATTTCTTCAGTTAGACGAAAATAAACATCTCTGATCCCTGGTTGTTTCTTCAGAAATGGGTGGGTCTCTCTTGGCTTCCTGCTAAATAATTTAGTTTGATCTATGAAGAGTATTTTGAATTGTGGTGCTGGAGAAGACTCTTGAGAGTCCCTGGGGCTGCAAGGAGATCAAACCAGTCAATCCTAAAGGGAATCAGTCCTGAGTGTTCATTGGAAGGACTGGCGCTAAAGCCAAAACTTCAGTACTTTGGCCACTTGATGTGAAAAGCCAATTCATTGTAAAAGACCCTGATGCTGGGAAAGATTGCAGGCAGGAGGAGAAGGGGACAACAGAGGATGAGACGTTTGGATGGCATCGTCGACTCAGTGGGCATGAGTTTGAGCAAATTCCGGGAGATAGTGAAGGACACGGAAGCCTGGTGTGTTGCAGTCCATGGGGTCTCAAAGGGTTGGACACGACTTAGACTGAACAGCTACATGAAGAATATTATTAATACAGATCTTCTTTGACTTATGATGGAGTTACATCCTGATAAGCCCATTATAATGTGAAATTATTTTAAGTTGAAGATGTATTTAATACACCTCACCCACCAAACACACATCACAGCTCACCCTAGCCTACCTTAAACATGCTCAGGACACAAATTAGCCCACGGTCAGGCAGAATTACCTAACACAAAGCCTGTTACATAATGGTGCTGGCAGCCTCGTAAAATCCGTTACAGACTGTACTGAAAGTGGAGAGCACAGGGGCTGGGTAGAGCGCCGTTGTCTCTTTAACGGCGGCTCACCCTCGCGGCGGCGGGGCTGGCCAGGAACTGCCCTGTGTCACGAGAGACAGCCTTGCTTCATGCACACCGCTAGCCCGGGAAAAGATGAAAACTCAAAGTGTGGTTTCTACTGAGCGTGTTTCACCTTCACACCATCGGACAGTTGGAGAATCCTAAGTCGAGACATCGGAGGGACCATCTGCTTTCTCGTGATGAACTGGCTCCTGCAGTTAGGAGTCTAAGTCCTGCAACTTCTGCATCCGCAGGCTGTAGACCCGGGAGAACGGGTGCAGTCCTTCCACGTCTGAAGACCCGGGGACCAGGGGAGGGCAGAGACTGTGCCCCGACTCAGCAGTCGGCGTGCCAGCCACTCCTTCCTTGGCTTTTCTGTGCTATTCAGGCCCTCAGGGGCGGGACGAGGCCCACGCACCCTCCAGTCTCCCTGGCGGCTCAGTGGTAAAGAATCTGCCTGCCAATCAATGCAGGAGATGCAGGTTTGATCCCTGGGTTGGGAAGATCCCCTGGGGGTGGAAATGGCAACCCATTCCTGTATTCTTGCCTGGGAAATCCCATGGACACAGGAGCCTGGCAGTCTGTGAAATCACCAAAGGGTTGGACACAGCTTAGCAACTCAAGAGCACCCGCACTGAGAAGGTTAATCTGCTTTACTGAGTCTGCTGATTCAAATGCTAAGCTCACCTAGGAAGCCCTTCCCAGACAGCCCTAGAGACAACATTGAGCCAAGTATCCGGATACCCCGTGATCCAGCCTGGTTGGCACATGAAGTTGGCCCTCACACCCATGGTTGCTGTGGTCTGCTGGAACACTTGTGGAGGCCTGGTTTGCGCTCTGGCTCCTGGTGCTGCAGGAGGAAGAACGGATCTGACTGTGTTGGCTGTTTCTTTCGCCCTTGTGTTTTGTTTTTGCTACAAGTTAATCACCAAAGGGATGATGCCTATAAGCTTAAATTATACATAACGGCCCATCTCTGGGAACGCTGCCTCCCAGGTCGTGAGTATTCAGTTAAGTAACTTTGTTTAGCTCCCAGGAAACATCCTAACCAGGCCCACCTGTGGCTGGGAGGAGGGGCTTAACCATCCCTTCCAGGGGCCAGGAAGTGGGACCCAGGGAAAACAGGACTGCTCGACTTTGCTCCCACCCACTTAGTAAGAAGCCCGAATCTAACAGGCAAGATGGTTCTGTGGGGCGTGAACCCCCCACCCTGTCGGCCTGCTGGCGTTCCAGGCAGACTCGTCCTTCCCGGCCCCGCCAGCTGCCCTCCTGCCTGACCAGCCTGTGGTGCGGCGGGCGGTAGGAGCTTGGACTCGGCAACCCTGGGGGCTGTCAGAACAGAAGAAGTCGGTGACTTGGCTCCTTTTGAGGAAAAGACGCTTCAGGAAGACGGTTGTCCCTGCCTCGACCCGCTCTCGGCTCAAGCTGAGCCGGTAAGTAAGTGCTGCGGCCTGACGGGAGGGCGTCTCTGGTCAGCCCGCGCCTTCCCCGGGACAGAAGGCCTGCAGACCCCTTCCCGGGCCTGCCCTCCTGCCCCCCACCCACGGGGCCCCCCGACCAGCATATGAAGCCACTGCCCGGCAGGACAGCAGCTCTCTTTGGAAAGAGCTTGATAGGAGCGGGTTTCCTCCAGGGGTGAACACTTTTCTCCGGAGAAGGCACTGCTTTATAGAAACAACCGTTGCCTTAAACAGGCCCGGGCCCCGTTTGCAGAGCAGCGGCTTCTGCGTTAGTTACTGCAGTGGAGGGACTCGGTTTAGGACGGGAGGACTCATGGGGAGAGGGGGCTGGGCGTGGGGTCGGACTGAATTCTTTCTCTTTTTATCCCCCTTAGGGCTGTGAGCTGGAGGAGCTGCTGAAGTCCGTGCCCAGCACCTGAGCACTGTCAGCAGGAAGGCCTCGGCGAGCAGCTAAGATGGAGAGAAATCTGGGCTCTGGGAATCGCGGTTATCGCTCCGGGAGCTCCTTCCAAGGAGCAAACAGGCAGAAAAAGGCATGTTCTGGAGACTTCTTCATTTCTTTCAACTAATGATGTTAAGTGGAACCCTTTCCTTTTACTGGTGAAGCGCTCACAGCTGGGTCTCGTTTCAGATAACGATTGGCAGCCTTCAGGCCCCCGGTCCTGTAAATCTTACTGAGTCTCTCGGTTTTTAGGCCAAACGGCCTGACAGTCTTCAGGCAAGGGACCCAGATAAAGTTGGGAGGCTTGAGAATGTAGGGCAGGCTCTTAGTTCTCAAGCAGCCAGAGTTCATCATGTTTTGCTTTTTGGTGTTTTTTAGCCTCTGACAAGGTTCGGTCTTCGCTCCTGAGGGTCAGCTGTGGGCAGGGGATAGGCTCCGAGCTTCCCAGACTTGTCTCTGTGTCTCAGTTGGTCAGCTCTGCCCCTGTTTCACTTCGAATCCATTCCGAAGTTCTCAGAGTTAAAGTACCAGCCAGTATACTTGATTTCATAGTAAGAGCTGACATTCACCGCGCACTGTGTTCGGGCAGGCTGAGCATTCTGTGTAGGTTCCGTCCCCAAGTGCTCGCTAAGGGCTTCTTTTACATTGAGGTCTAGTTGATTTTCAATGTTAGTTTCAGGCGTACAGAAAAGTGAGTCTGTTATTTATGTGTGTATATATATACACATATACACACATACTTTTTTTCCAGATTCTTTTCCCTTGTAGGTTATTATGAATTGAGTATAGTTCCCTGTGCTATGCAGTCGATCTTCGTTAGTTATTTTATATATAACAGTGTGTGTCTGTTAATCCCAAACTCCTAATTTCTTCCTCCCTCCCAACCTTTACCCTTTGGGAACCATGAGTTTGTTTTCTATGTCTGGCCCACTAAAGACTCTTAAAGCAAGTGTTACTCACATTTTGCATGGAAGGCTAGAGAAATTAAGTCATCTTCCTGAGGCCAGTAGCTAAGCAAGCAGTGAAATCAAAACTGCAAGTGACGTTTGATTGTGTAGCTGGAGGTTTTAAACAAATTCCCTTATTCACATTTGAGACTGGGAGAACAAAAAGGAACAATCTCAGTTATCCATTGCAAGGTCGCAAATCACCCCCAAAACCTGCCGGAGGTCTTCGTTCCCCTGAGGGTGAGATGGGTGGACGCCACAGTAGGGTCACCCCACGGCTGGCCGTCAGTTCAGGTCACTGGCTTGGGGGTCCGCTAGAGGGTCCGCTGGGGTCAGCCGGACGCCTCAGTCCTCTCCCACACGGACCTCTTGTGTGTCTGCTTGGCTTCCTCAGAGCATGGCGGCTGGCCTTTAAGAAGGAACATTCCAAGAAGACAACTGCTTCTTGGTCTTTTGGCTAAGGTCAAGTGTAATGTGGGGCTTCCCTGCTGGCTCGGTGGTGAGGAGTCTGCCTGGCACCGCACAAGAGGGTTCAATCTTTGGTTCGAGAAGATTCCCCTGGGGTAGGAAATGGCAAGCTGCTCCGGTATTCTCGCCTGGAAACTTCCACGGCCAGACGATGCTGGTGGGCTACAGTCCAGGGGGTTGCAAAGAATCGGACACGACTGAGTGAAAACACCCACACACAGTCTCTCTCCCCCCAGGACGACAAGCCCCACTGTGACAGCCTTGTGAAACCTGCACTTCTCACATCCTTGCTAACGGCCCGACGGCCAAGGCTGGTCTCATGGCCAAGCCCTGTGTCAGTGCGGGACCCTTGACCAGGGCATGGATCTTGGGAGCTGGGGTTCACTGGGGTCGGGATGGGGGTCACCAGTAACAGAGGGACTGTAGGCATGGTGGGATACTATTTTTCTCTCTTTTTTTTCTCTTTTGCCTGAAAAGCATCTTTCTTTTCCTTCCAGGCTAATAGCAAAGGTCACCAATTAGCATGTCATGTTGTGTTTACAGCCCTTTGCATGTAAGTGTTGAAATTTTGAGCAATGATGTTCAGGCTCTCAAAATGATGGGTGACTGGTCTCTTCATTTATTAGTTTAACGTTTCCTGCTTCCAAGGTGCTGTCGTCTGGGGAGAGCTTACTAACACACTTAAAACCTTGGTGATAGGTGGTGTTATCTCTACAGGTGAGGTGGTGCCGTCACCTGGCTGAGCTCGCACACCTGCAGATCAGTCTTTGAGCCTCTGCTGGGCTCCAAAGCCACGTTCCTTTCCCCCCCTCGAACCGCCCCCTCCTCGGGTGCCAAACACACACGGGGGGCTGAGGAAGCAACAGCACAGAACACGGGGCGTGAAGATCTTTTAAAAGTGACTTGCAGTTACGTTGAGGAGGGAGCCCCTGGCAGCAAACTCCTGTGGGCTTTGGCGGATTTTCTGCTGATGTGTTTTGCTAGTGGGTCTGGTCTTACCCGTCTGCATTTCTAATAGTGTTTTTAGAAACCACCTGTAAAAGTAGTCAAGGTCGATGGTAAGGAAGTCAGTGTTGGGGCAGAGGTCACTGGAAGGAGTTGGTTATTAAGGGCTGAGTGACGTCTCCCCAAGTTCACAAGCTGAAGTCCTAACACATCACCTCCACCACCACCGCCACCCCACCGCTCAGGAGGTGAATGTATTTGGGGATCAGGCCTTTAAAGAGGTGATTAAAATCAAAGGACATCATATGGGTAAGCCTTAAACTAACGCGGTTCTTGTTAGGGCTGAGGACACAGGCGGAGGCATGTCCGCAAGGCCAGGCCAGAGGCCTCTGGAGGAACCGGCCGGGCCAGCTTGACCGTGGCCTTCCTGCCCCAGCGTGGGCCTGAGTGGAGCTGCCCCTCACAAGGCGCTTTCAACTTGAGTGGGGGACGGGGACTGGAGGGGAACTGCCCCCCTGCTTCCCTAAGGCCTTTCAAGCAGCTCCCCCTCTGCCTCCAGCACTCTGGGGAGGGAAAAAAAAATACATATTTAAAGGAGTCTGAATTTAAAAAAGGAAAAAAAAAAAAAAGAAGCAACAATGCATGGGACTCGCCAAAGAGGGAAAACATCTATTTAAATACTTGATTTGCATCTGCAGTCTGCTCCATCTCAGACCTGGCGCTCACAGCAGTCTGCTGGCCCATCTGAGACACTCCGAGGGAGAGGAAGCCTGGCTCCCTGGAGCCAAGAGCAGCCGGCCTCCCAGGATGACACCGGCAGAGTTCGGCTGAAAGCAGACCTGCTCAGCCCTGCCGGAACTGTTTGGGGCCAGCCGAAGGGGCTGGTGGGGGGCGCCAGGAGAGCTGGGGTCCCGCTCGGGCTTCCCCGTTGCCTTCTAAGGCTCCCTTTGGATCCTTGAGCTGCAGATTTTCGACTTTTCCTGCCCAAACCCAAGACCACCAGCAAAGAACCTGCAGTTTGCAAGCCACTCCATTTTGCAAGTGCTATTTTCGTTCATAGTTTCCTGGAATTCCAGTGACATCAGCAGTAGGTTGGTGCCTTTCAGCTTCAGCCCCGAAGGGCTCTCAGACCTCTGAGGTGAGGATGTGGGGGAGCCAGGCAGCGCCTCAGAGTGGGGCCTCCCTGACGCTCAGCTGCCCTCCAGGGACCAAGATACCATCTGAGAAAAAGCAAAGAGGAGACATGCAAATGATGGCACCAACCTCCTCCCCGCTTCCAGCCCTGGCACACCACAGGTGCCCAGGAGATGGCAACTGAACTGAGTTTCACCAACTGCAAGCTCCTCAGCCCTCCCGAGCACTTCGGGAAAGCCAGGTTATCTCACTGCCTAGATGCAGCTCCCCGAGTCCCTGCCATGCTCATCTTAAAACACATTTTGCTAATCCAGAGTGCTAGAGATATTTTGTCTCCAGTATTCAAATATGCATGTCAAGGAGGAAAACAAACTCTATAAAAGTCTTTTTAAAATATTTGTCTGCATCATAAAATACACAGGGCTTCCCTGGGGGCTCAGACAGTAAAGAATCTGCCTGCAATGAGGGAGACCCAGATTCGATCCCCGGGTTGGGAAGATCCCCTGGAGAAGGGAAAGGCTACCCACTCCAGTATCCTTGCCTGGAGAATTCCATGGACAGAGGAGCCTGGCGGGCTGCAGTCCACGGGGTCACAGAGTCAGACATGACTGAGGGACTAACACTTTTACTTTCACTTTTCAAAATAGAACTTAAAACTTTGCATCTTAGCCATTCCCACCTGCACAGGCCAGTGGCCCGAGGCACATTCACACCGCTGTGCGCGTCACCACCACCCGCCTCCAGGTACTGTCTGCTCTCCCCTGACCTGTGCTCCCCAAGAGCTGTGTCACCGCCCTAGCTGCACCCACAAGCTCGCAGCTCTGCAGTCTCCCTGAGTCTTAGATGGTGCGTCTAGCTGCTGAGTGGACATCTGCTGGGTTGTTCCAAGGCATCTCAGACTCCTCCTGTCCCCAGCTGTGCTCTCCCACCACCCCTGGGTCCTCCCCAGCCCGCTGCTCTCTTCTGCAAACCAGAAGCCTGGCAGCCGTCAGCCTCGTCTCTCCTTCAACCCCAGCCAGACACCGAGTCCTGTTGACTTCACTTCAAAGGTATTTTGAAAAAATTCCATCAGTGTTTCCCTGCCCAGGGTGACTCGCCAGCTCCTTGGTTTGGTACCAAAGCCCTCCAGGACCCCTCCCAGGTCTCTTCTCTGCTCCACGCTCCTCCTGGGCCCCTGGGGGCTGCCTGATCTCACCCGCTGTCTCATTGTCTAGGACTGTCTTGGCTGTCTTGACTGCTCTTCGCTTTTCTGTTGTACCCTCTCAAGCCCTTCCTCCTCTAAGATGTCCTGCAGAAAGGGGTCCTTGAAGTCCCATGCTGGGTCTGGGCACCTCCATCACATTCTAGGCGCTCTGGTCCCGATGAGAACCACGGTCTAGTCGTCATGGTTACAGTGATGCTGCGAAGTCCTGTGCTGAGCGGCTCCTGGGTGCCGGGCACCTGGCTGGCTGGTGGGTCTCCCTTCATCCTTGAGTCCTGTGAGGGGCGTCTACTCTTCCCCCTCCAGGTTCACAGATGAGGACACGGAGGCTGTTTATTTTTATCACCACCTTGTCATCTGGTGCTGTATTGGAAAGTTGCTCAGAGAGGAGATTTTTTAAACTATTATTATTTTTCATGTTTGTTTATTTAGTTGGCTGCCCCAGGTCTTAGTTGCTGCAGGCTGGATCTTCATCGCATCAGGCGGGATCTTTAGTCGCAGCGTTTGAACTCTGGTTCCAGCACACAGGCCTAGCTGCTGCAAGGCATGTGGAATCTTAGTTCCCTGACCAGGGATCGAACCCCCTTCCCTGCATCCACTGGATCACCAGGGAAGTCCCAAGAGAGATTTTTCTAAATTCTCATCACAAGAGAAAAAAAAAAAAAGTGTAACTGTGGTGATGGATGTTAACTTAATGTGATCATTCACTATGTCAAATTATTGCATTGTGTACCTTAAGGTTATATAATGTTATATCTCAGTCATATCTCAACAAAACTGGGGGAAGAAAGAAATTTGTATTGGTCTTTTCCTTCTGGATTATTCTTTTTTGTGTTCTGCTGAAGAAATCCTTACCTGTCTGTCCTGATAAGTTTTAAAAATTTGTATGTGCCCAGATGACACCACCCTCATGGCAGAAAGTGAAGAAGAGGAGCCTCTTGATGAAAGTGAAAGAAGACAGTGAAAAAGCTGGCTTAAAACTCAACATTCAGAAAACTTAAGATCATGGCATCTGGTCCTATCACTTCATGACAAATAGATGGGAAAACAGTGGAAACAGTGAGAGGCTTTATTTTCTTAGGCTCCAAAATCACTGCATTTGGTGACTGCAGCCATGAAATTAAAAGACGCTTACTCCTTGGAAGGAAAGTTATGACCAACCTAGATAGCATATTAAAAAGCAGAGACGTTACTTTGCCAACAAAGGTCCGTCTAGTCAAGGCTGTGGTTTTTCCAATAGTCATGTATGGATGTGAGAGTTGGACTGTGAAGAAAGCAGAGCGCCGAAGAATTGATGCTTTTGAACTGTGGTGTTGGAGAAGACTCTTGAGAGTCCCTTGGACTGCAAGGAGATCCAACCATTCAATCGCAAAAGAAATCAGTCCTGAATATTCATTGGAAGGACTGATGCTGAAGCTGAAACTCCAATACTTTGGCCACCTGATGTGAAGAGTTGACTCATTTGAAAAGACCCTGATGCTGGGAAAGATTGAAGTCAGGAGGAGAAGGGGACGACAGAGGATGAGATGGTTGGATGGCATCGCTGACTCAATGGACATGAGTTTGAGTAAAGTCTGAGCGTTGGTGATGGACAGGGAGGCCTGGCGTGCTGCAGTCCATGGGGTTGAAAGTATTGGATATGACTGAGTGACTGAACTAAGCCCCACTTTTTCGATGCTTTTTTTGTCAGAAATGAACTAGGTCATTCACAGGTGTTATTGTCTATTTTGTGGGCAAACATTATCTTTATCATCATTTGCCCAAAGCAGGACATGGAGCAAATGCTGGACATTTTCTGTGGCTTCACGACGTCCAGACACCTTCCTGCACTGGAGAGGGCGGGCCTGGATACAGCCGTGGGGGCCAGGAGGGCATGCATGCTAGCCCTGTCTGTATCCCACAGGTGGGGGTCTCCCGTGGGAGAAGGGGTGATGTCCTGGGGGCAGAGCCACATCAAACATGCTGTTGTGTAAGCAGATGAGGATCCAGAGGAGTCTGTTTACATAGACCAGGGGCTCCAGGGCTGCGTGGATAGGAAAGGAGGGAAACCCCGGGTGATGAGTCAAATTCACGCCACCTGCCGGCGCTAATCAAGGTCATTGCGAGGCTTTCACACCTCCACGTGGCACGTAGCCTCAACAAGATGTTGCCCTGAGGTGTTTTCCAGGGTCTTGGAGTCACCTGTGTATAGTTGGAGCTGAGCTGCTTGAGACTGGACCGGCCCACCAGGCCTCACCTGGGCCTGCGGGAGCGCCCGCTCCCCGCCCTTCTGAGCGGCCTGGAGCTTAGCTGCGCCCGTGCAGAGAGATGGGTTTGCACCTTGTCCAACCTTTCCCTTCACCCCACGAGCCTTGACCAACCCTCTTCTTGATTCTTCATCCCAGGAACACTCCAGCCCCTCGCCTCCTGGGAGGCAGGCTTGAGGTGGGTTTTGCCTCTGTGCTCGGCTGCTTCCTGAATAAACCCTCTCTCCGCTGCAGACCTCGACGTGTCAGGTTGCCAGGCGGTGGGCAAAACCGAACCTGGCGGGAGGAGGAAACACCCAGCGGGTGCAGCAGAGAGCCCGAGGAGGGGGGTTCCCGGAGACGAGGGGGATCAGTTCCCTGAGACTCACGTCTCAGAGGTCGTCGGCTTCTAACTTTATTTATTTGCCTGAGCCGGGTCCTCGTTGTGGCAGGCAGGATCGTCTGCCTTCGCTGTGACGTGTAGGATCTAGTTCTCTGACCGGGGATCAAACCCGGGCCCCCTGCATTGGGAACGTGGATCTTAGCCACTGGAGCACCAGGAAAATCCCAGGGCGTCAGTCTCTGAATATTCAGGCTGGGCCCCTTTGGGGACTTGGCTGATGGTTCCTGACATGGGAACAAAAGGCGCATTCTATCAACAGGTGTGTTTTATAAAAAGTTATGTTAACATTCTCATAAAGTTAAAACCACTAATGCCAGTGTTGAGGAGTTCCTCATACCTACTGGAAATAGTGTCAGCCAAACCGAAAGTCTGTATTTTGTGTGCGTCTGTAACTCTCCCTCACCACCCACCTCTCTCTGGTTCCTGATTTAGATAATGGGAGTCAGGTGCCAAACCTGAGTCAGGAGGAACAGTACGTATTCCAGATGCGTTTGACTCCTAAGTTTAAGGTCATGAGTAGCAAGAGCTTATATAACAAAAGATCTAAAAACTGACTTCATTGACTCAAGTGCTACTGCGGAAGTGTGGAGAGCAAGGGTACACGTGTTGGTACACATATCACAAGTCCACGAACGCTTCTAAAAGTCACGAGGCGGTCAGTGTCGCATTCACATCTGTTTCCAGATAAAATCAAGTTAGTTCTCAGCTGCTCGTTAGCGGAGGATGTGAAAGTCCAGGTGGTCCTGGCTCCTCCCCTGCCTGGTTACGTGCGCCTGGACCCTGGGGTCCGCAGGGCCCTGGGGACGATGAGGGGCAGGTCCCTGATCCTGGGTGTGACTTGTTGTTCAGTCACTAAGTGGTGTCTGACTCTTTGCGACCTCGTGGACTGCAGCACGCCAGGCTTCCCTCTCTTGCAGTATCTCCCAGAGTTTGCTCAGATTCATGTCCATTGAGTTGGTGATGCCATCTCCTCCTCTGTCGTCCCCTTCTCCTCCTGCCCTCAATCTTCCCCAGCATCAGGGTCTTTTCCAATGAGTTGGCTCTTTGCATCAGGTATTGGAGCTTCAAAGATTGGAAATCAGTCCTTCCAATTCAGGGTCCAGGGGTTCAGGGTTGATTTCCTTTAGGATTGACAGGTTTGATCTTCTTGCAGTCCAAGGGACTCTCAAGAGTCTTCTCCAGCACCACAGTTCAAAAGCATCAATTCTTCAGCATTCAGCCTTGTTAATGGTCCAACTCTCACATCTGCATGTGACTACTGGAAAAACTGTAGCTTTGACTATACGGACAAAGTGATGTCTCTGTGTTTTAATACACTGTCTAGGTTTGTCATAACTTTTCTTCCAAGAAGCAAACATCTTTTAATTTCATGGTGGACAGATGAGAAGTTGAGAAGCAGCCTTTCTGTGGAGAGTAAGAACAATTGTGTACAGAGTAGAGAAAAATCCAATTATGTGACAACCTTTGTGTAATAAAAATTGTTTAAAGTTAAAATAATTTCATGGTAGCAGTCACTATCTGCAGTGATTCTGGAGCCCAAGAAAGTAAAATCTGTCAGTTTCCACTTTTTCCCCATCTGTTTACCATGAAGTAATGGGACTGGATGCCCTGATCTTAGTTTTTTGAATGTTGAGTTTTAAGCCAGCCTTTTCACGCTCCTCTTTCGCCCTCATCGAGAGGCTCTTAGTTCCTCTTCACTTTCTGCCATCATGGTGTGGTTTGGTTGCTGTCAAACACCTGTTCCAAAACTTACAAGGAGGTGACCTTGGAGAAAACGTGTAACCTTTCTAAGTCTGTTTTCTTACCTGAAAAATCGAGTTTTCCCAACATTATGACTTGCCCTGCAGCCCATTGTTTACGCATAAAACCATCTATGTACCAGTCCCTTTATAAGGTGATGCTTAAGTGCAGAGAATAAAGAGAACGTTAAATGAAAGCTTCAGCTGAGAGCCCACGTCACTGTCTGTCTGTCGTCTGTATGTGCAGGGGTGGATCTGTCAAGGGCCAGAGTGAGCTGTGAGGCTGATCTTCTGGGGGGATTTATCAACCACCAGATTGTGTGATCTCTTAGTTCCCAGGACACACAGCAGGCCTGCTGATTTGGGTCCTCTGGCCGGGGTCTCTCACCAGCGTGGTCTCCTCACCGCTCAGCTGGGGAGGGAGGCCGTCCAAGCTGGCTCCTGGGGGCTCTGCTCACCTGACGGCCTCGGGTCCTCGCTGACTGTGGTGGAAACGACCCTCCGTTCCTCGGCTGGTGGGTGGGCCTCAGGGCCCCAGAGCTTCAGCTGGCCTCCCCAGAGTGAGTAGGAAGAGGCAGGAAGAACAGGTGTCTCGAGGTAGAAGTCTCATTATTTCAGTCTGATCTCAGAAATGACAATCTGTCACTTCTGTCATTTTCCGTTTGTTTAAAAAGTTGCCGGTCAGGTCCCCATGAAAGGGGAGGGGATTACTGGAGAGTGCGAGGTGGGGTCCTTGGGAGGAAATTTAGGAGTCTCTATACTCACTTGGAAACTTGCAAAAATAAAACCAGTTAACGTCATTAATATCCCATTTCCACTGATGACCCGAGAAGGTCAGAATCTATCAGCTGCAAGCAAGCTTGGGCCAAAGTCTCCCTTACTGGTTTTGCACTTGTCTGTTTTCTGTAGTGGTGACATCCATTTTTCCTTTATTTACTGAGGATAGGTGAGGCGGTGCACACATTTGTAACTTTCATCTTTTAGTAAAACTCTGAAGTCTACTGAGTCTAGAAGTCACTAGACTTCATTATGAAGAAACACTTTCTAACATGCTTTTTATTTTAACACATGTTTTGATGTTAATTCAGCTACCAGTTTTGCTTTTTGGTTTGTTTTTTTTGGGGGGGTGCAGTTAGTATTTACAAAGTACACATTTTCTACCTTTCTAACTGTCAGCTTTTCAGTTTTAGACCTTATTTGTAAAGAGCAAGTACATACATCTAGACTTCTTCACACAAGCCTTTAGTCTGCCTTCACATAATATATTTATTAATACTTTGAAATAAAAGTCACATCAAGTATGTTTATTATTTGGCCATTTTCATTCCTTTGGATCAATTAAGCATGTTACCACTTTTCCCTATTTTGAAGATATGTTCCTTTTTAAAAATGGGGAAATAATCCAAAGACCATGAAATTCACCATTTTAAAGCATAATATTCAATGGTTTTTAGTATATTCAACAAGGTTGTGCAAAAGTCACTAGTTTTGGAACATTTTCATTTCCCCCGAATAAAACCGTATGCTTGCTAGCATTTCTCCTCTCTCCCCACCGCCCACCCACCCCAGTCCCTGGCAACTGCTCGTCTCCTTTATGTTTCCGTGGGCTTGTCTACCCCGGCCTCTCGTCTGAGTGGAATCATACTAACACGTGGCCTTTTGAGTCTGCTGCTTCCACTTAGCGTAATGCTTTGGCGGCGGCTGATGTATCAGTCCTTCATTCCTTTTTATTGCCAAATAACATTCCATTACTTGGATACACCGTATTTTGTTTATCCATTCATCCGCTGATGGACATATGGGTTGTTTCCACAATTTTTGAGCACCACGAATAATGATGTGATGAGTGTTTGTGTACGAACACCTGAGTACTAGCCTCCCGTTCTCTCGGGCATATAATCAGGGGTGGAATTGCAGAATCATATAGTAACTCTGTGTTTAACATTTTGTGAAACTGTTAAGCTGTTTTCCACAGTGGTTGCACCAGTTTATATCCCTACTAGCAATATAGGTTTCCAGTTTTTCTACATTTTCATCAACATTTGTTATTTTCCACTTTTTCCCATTATAGCCACTCTTGTGTTGTGAAGTGGCGTCTTTGTGGATTTGATTGTACTTCCCTAACGATTAAGGGGGCCTTCCCTGGTGGCTCGGTGGTAAAGGATCCGCCTAATGCAGGAGATACAGGTTCAGTTTCTGGGTTGGGAAGATCCCCTGGGGGAGGAAACAGCAACCCACTCCAGTGTTCTTGACTGGGAAATCCCGCAGACAGAGGAGCCTGCAGGGCTACAGTCCATGGAGTCACAAAAGAGACACAGCTTAGCGACCAGACAACAATGATTAATGATATATTGAATATCTTTTCATGTACTTACTGACCATTTGTATATTGTTGGAGAATGCCTGTTCAGAGCCTTTGCCTATTTTTAAATGATGATGTCTCTTTACATCAAATGATGTTGAATTGTAAGAGTCTGACCCTCATCACATATATAAATTGCGAATACTTTCTCCTTTCTGTGAGTTGACTTTTCCACTTTCTTGGTAGTGTTCTTTGAAGTACAGAGTTTAACGTTTTTTATGAAGTCCAATTTGTTTTTTTCTTTGGTTGTGCTTTTAGTGTCATATCTTAAAAAATCACTGCCTCATTTAGGATCATGAGTCATGTCTCCTCTGAAAGTTTGATATCTGCGGGACTTCAATCTAGTTCTGTTCTTTTAATTCATTTTGAGTTTTGTTTATGGTGAGTTCAACTTGCTGCCTTTGCGTGAAATATCCAGTTGTCCCAGAATCATTTGTTAAAAAGACTATTCTTTCCCCATTGAATGGCCTTGGCATCGTTGTTGAAAATCAATGGATTGTAGATGTAAGGGTCTGTTTCTGTACTCTTGGTTTTGTTCCATTGATCCATATGTCTTTCTTTATGCCAGTATGACACTATCTTTTTTTTTTTTACACTTGGAAAATGGTTCAATGATATTTACAACAGGAATGAGCTGTACACTTGCAGTAAGTTTAATATATATATAAAAATTACAGCAGACAAATGCACATCCACAAAATCTACCTCCGACTCACTATGACTTGCACAGCCTCTCCCAAGCAGGCAGCCCCCGGAGGGGGATCGGAGCCTCCGTCCTGATGTCTGTAGCCCTGCAGTAAGTTTTGAAACTGGAAAGTGTGAGCCTCCCAACTTTGTCTTCACTTTCAAGATTGAATTGTCTAACTTGGATCCTTTGCATTTTCATATCAATTTTAGGACTGGCTTATCTATTTCTGCAAAAAAAAAAAAAAGCAGTTGGAATTTTGATAGGGATTTCATTGAGTTTGTAGACGAATTTAGTTTTGCCAGTTTAACAATATTAAGTCTTCCAATCCATATGAATGTCTTTTAATTTACTTAGGTGCCTTTAATTTCTTACAGTAGTCTTCTGTTTCTAGCGCACAAGTCTTGCAGTTCTTTGGCTACTTTATTCCTAGTAATTTTATTCTTTTTGATTCTATTATAAATGGAATTGCTTTCTAATCTCATCTCCAGACTGTTTATTGCTAATGTACTGAAATGCAATTGATTTTTGTGTCTTGATTTTGTATCTTGCAACCTTCTCTACTCTCTTGGCAACTTTCAAACACACAATAAATACAGTGTTAACTACATTTGCTGTACATCACATTCCCATGACCTACTCATTTTGTAACTGGAAGTTAATACTTCTCAACCCCCTTTCATCCATTTCAACCACCCCTCCCAACCCCCTACCTTCTCGAGATCACCAATCTGTTTTCTGTATCTGTGAGCTTCATGGTTTTTATTTTGAATTTCACTTATTAGGGAGACCATATGGTATTTTTCTCTGACATAGCACAATGCCCTTGAGGTTTATCCATATTGTCACAAATGGCAAGATTTCATTATTTTTTTCTAGCTGAGTAATACTATTTTTCTTATGTAATTGTCCTGGTTAGAACTTTTAATACAATGTTGAATGGATGTGGCAAGAACAAGCATCTTGCTCTTGTTCCTGATTTTAGGGTGAAAGCTTTCACACTGTTCAGTCTGATGGTAGCTGTGGGGTTTTCAGAGATGACCTTTATCAAGTTGAAGAAACCCCTTCTATCCCATGTTTGTTGGGTGTTTTCATTACAATGGCTGTTAGGTTTTTCAATTGCATTTCCTACATTTGAGATGCTCATGTGGTTCTATCCTTATTTTACCAATATTGTGTATTATATTGTATTATACACAGTGTAATGTTGCATATTACATTGATTGTTTTGGTTAGCAAAGCCATCTCTGAACTAACTCTGAACTAACCTTGCATTCATAGCATAAACCCCACTTGGTCATGGTATATTTTTATATGGTACCAGATTATTTTGTAGAGAATTTTTATGCTTATATTAATAAGGAATATTGATCTATAGTTTCCTTTTTGCTGTGATATCTGTGTTTTTGGTATTAAGGGAATACAGACCACAAAGAATGTTAGAAAGTGTTCCATCCATTTCTCGGAAGTATCTATGAAGGTACTGATTTGATAGAATTTCATGAGTGAAGCCAGTGGTCCTAGACTTTTCTTTGTGAGATTTTTCATTACTGACTCGTTCTCCCTTCATAGATGCGTTCAGCTTGGCTGTTTCCTGAGTCAGTTTCAGGAGTTTCTTTCCTGGAATTAGCTCACCTCATGTTTCTTATCTAATCTGTTGATATAGAGTTACTCATAGAATCCCCTTACGGTTCTTTTTATTCCTGTAAGTCTGGTCCTGCTGTCTCCTGTCTCACTCCTAACATTAGTAACTGAGTATTCTTTTTCTTTAATCAGTCTAATTTTTTCAAAGAACATTTGGTTTCCTTCATTTTTCTCTGAAGTTTTAATATCCTCCATTTGACTTATTTTTGCTCTAATCTCTATTTCCTTCCTTCTGCTTGCTTTGGGCTGTTTGTTTTTCTTTTTGCCAATTTCTTAAGGTGGAATGTTTTGACTTGTCTATTTACTTTTCTACTTTTAAACAGAGGTGTTTAGTTATTATATAACTATAGTTTTCATTTTTATTTATCTCCAAATATTTTCTACTTTCTCTTGTAAAAGTTTATTCTTTGTGTAGGAATGTGATCTTTAGTGTCCATGTATTTAATTTTCTATATTTGTTATTGATATCTAATTTCATTCCATTGTGGTTGAAAAATACAGTTTGTATGACTTCAATTCTTTTAAGTTCAGTTTTAGAACACAACATAAAATTTAGGAAAATAGGAATTAATGTTAAAACTCATTAACCTTTGTTAACCTTTGTTTAGTAGAGGCGCTTATTTAAAAAAAAAAAAAATCTGTCACCCAAGGACACAACATGGCTCTAAGATCATAAAGTCAACTTTTTTTTTTAAGATTTATTTTTATTCCACTTTTTGGCTGTGGTAGATCTTTGCCTGTGGGCTTTCTCCAGCTATTGGCGAGTGAGGGCTGTTCTTCACTGTGGTCCGATGGCCTCTCATTGCAGGGGCTTCTCTCGTGAAGCACAGGCCCGAGGCACCCGGCTTCCGCGGCCGCAGCTCCCGGGCTCAGAGCGCCGGCTCAGTAGTGGGGGTGCACGGGCTGTTGCCCCAGGGCCTGTGGGAACTCCTGGACCAGGGGTTGCACGGTATCCCTTGTCTTGCAAGGTGGATTCTGAACCGCTGGACCAGCAGGGAAGGCCTCATAAAGACTACTTTTAACTCAGAAAACTTCAGGATTTCATTCCCACCAAAAAGTACCTTTTAAACCAGTGTTCACATCATCCAGTATCATTTTCACCAAGCAGATGTTTATCGTTTCTCTGCATCTTCAGAGATGCTGTCATAATGTTCCCTGGAGGACAGAGAGGAAGTCCTTGAAATGTTGTCAGTCCTTCCCCTGTTGCTAAGCAGTGAAGCTGTTTTTATTTCTTTAATTCAGTTCAGTTCACTTCACTCAGTCCGGTCCAACTCTGCGACCCCCTGGACTGCAGCACACCAGGCCTCCCTGTCCATCACCAACTCCCAGAGTTTACTCAAACTCATGTCTATCGCATCAGTGATGCCATCCAACCATCTCATCCTCTGTCGTCCCCTTCTCTTCCTGCCTTCAATCTTTCCCAGCATCAGGTCTTTTCCAATGAGTCAGTTCTTCACATCTGGTGGCCAAAGTATTGGAGTTTCAGCTTCAGCATCAGTCCTTCCAATGAACACTCAGGACTGATCTCCTTTAGGATGGACTGGTTGGATCTCCTTGCAGTCCAAGGGACTCTCAAGAGTCTTCTCCAACACCACAGTTCAAAAGCATCAATTCTTCAGCACTCAGCTTGGTTTATAGTCCAACTCTCACATCCATACATGGCCACTGGAAAAACCATAGCCTTGACTAGACAGACCTTTGTTGGCAAAGTAATGTTTCTGCTTTTTAACATGCTGTCTAGGTTGGTCGTAACTTTTCTTCCAAGGAGTAAGCGTCTTTTAATTTCATGGCTGCAGTCACCATCTGCAGTGATTTTGGAGCCCAGAAAAATAAAGGCATCCACTGTTTCCCCATCTATTTGCCATGAAGTGATGGGACCAGATGGCATGATCTTAGCTTTCTGAATGTTGAGATTTAAGCCAACTTTTTCACTGTCTTCTTTCATCAAGAGGTTCTTTAGTTCCTCTTTACTTTCTGCCATAAGGGTGGTGAACTTAGTTAGTTATGGCCTGTGAACTCTTAGCTGTCGCATGTGGGATCTAGATCCCCGACCAGGGATCGAACCCACGCCCCCTGCATTGGGAGCACAGAGTCTCAGCCACTGGACCACTAGGAAGTCCCAAGGAGGCATATTCTGACGGGTGTGAACTGATCCCGCATTGTGGTTTTGATTTGCATTTTCTGATTAACAGTGTTGAACATCTATGTGCCGGTGTATCTTCTTTGGCAAAGGGTCTATTCAGCTCTTCTGCACACATTTTTAAAAAAACCTGGTTGGTTGTATTTTTGATATTGAGTTGTATGAACTTTCTATATAGCTTAGATATTAACCCCTTATTGATCATATCGTTTGCAAATAGTTTCTCCCACTCCTTTGGGTTGTCTTTTTGGCAGTGGTTTTCTTTGCTGTGCGGAAGCTTTTAAGTTTAATTAGGTCCCCATAAAACTCCTATTTCTAAGTCTGTCAAGGACTTCCAATGTTGTGTTGAATAATAATATCTTCCTGATGTTAGAGGAAAGCTTACAGCTGTTTAACCTTGAGTGTGATGTTAGCTCTGGGCTTGTCACCTTTGGCCTTTTTTATGCTGAGGGATGTTCCCTCTATAACTGCTTTCTGGAGTTTTTATCAAGGAGTGGATGTTGAGTTTTGTCAGCTGCTTTCTCTACACCTCTTGAGATGATCATAGTTTTTATTCTTCAGTTTGTTAATGTGCTGCTTAATACTGATCTTGAAAATGCAGATATTGAAAATGCAATATCAATGCAGATATTGAAAAATGCTTGCATCCTTGAGATAAATCCCATTTGATCACGCACGGTGTATTATTCTTTTAGTTTACTACTGGACTTGGTTTGGTAGTAGTATTTTATTTAGGATTTTTGCATCTATGGTTTTTTTTTTTTTCATCTATGTTAATCAGTGATACTGGCCAATAATTTTCTTTTCTGTGCTATCTTTGGTTTTGGTATCAGGGTGATATTGGACTCATAAGTTCGAAAGTGTTCCTTCTGCAATTTTTTGGGAAAAGTTTGGCGAAGGACAGATATTAACTGTTCTTTAAATGTTTGGGCAAATTGACCTGTGAACCCATTTAGACCTGGACTTTGTTAATTGGTCTCCTCACATTTTTTCTTTTTTTCCTGGTTCAGTCTTGGAAGTTTACACATTGGAAGTTATCAATTTCTTCTAGGTTGTCCATTTTATTGGTCTATAGCTATATGGTATAGGATATGGTTATAAAGTTTGTAGTACTCTTTTATCTCTTGTTTATCTACAGCGTCAGTTAACTTGCTCTGTTTCATTTGTGGTTTTATTGATTTGGGCTTTTTTTCCCTTAATGAGTCTAGTTAAAGGTTTATGAACCTTGTGTGTCTTTTCAAAGAACTAGTTTAGTTTCATTAGTCTTTTCTGCTTTTTTGTTTTGCTCTGATCTTTCTGTTAAGGTTTTGTTGTTTTTCTAGTTCTTGTAGGTGTAAGGTTAGGTTGGGATTTTTTTGTTCCTGAAGCTTGTATTGCTATAAACTTCCCCCAGCTGTTCCTGCTGTGTCCTATAGGTTTTCAGATAGTTGTGTTTGTTGTTTTCATTTGTGAGCGGGCAGAACTCGGGGCCCAGATGGTCCCAGGACAGCTGTCGGCCTGCTGGCCAGTCTGCAGGGCTATGGGTACCCAGGGCTGGCGTCTGCCTGCTGCTGGGTGAGGCTGGTCCTGAGGCTGAAGCAGGCTTGCTGTGCCCGGGGGCTGGGCCTCTGGTGGGTGGGGACGGGTCTTGGGCCCTCTGGCTGCAGGGCCCCGGGGGTCCCGGGTGAACGCCTGTGCACTGGTGTACGCGGCCCGGTGCTGGGCCCTCGGGTGGGCAGGGCGCTGTCCAGGGGCGGCTGTGGGTTCCGTGTGTGTGCTGGCTTGGGGGGTGGGGCGTGTGGCCAGTGGCATCTCAGTCCTGGTGCCCACAGGCTGGTGGGGGAGGGGCTGGGTCCTGAGGCCGGTGAGCTGGAGGGGGACCCGAACCGCACTGCCGGCACCAGGGTCCAAACCACCGCCACGGTGCTCTGCCCAGGGTGAGCGCTGGCTGCCCCCCGCCCGCCCTGCAGGATCAGCGGGTAGGCCTGAGCCCGGCGCCTGGCCGGTGACTGCTGCACGGACACCCGGCCTGCGGGGCCGCCCGTTCCTGCAGGCGGACCTGACGGCCCTGCGGTGTGCGGGCTGCCCACCGGGGCGCGGGGACCTGGCGACGCTGCGACTGTGCCTCCTACACACGCAGACCGTTCTTTTTACCTGTAGTTGTAGATGTTTTCTGGAAGGTTCTGGGCTTTTTCACGGATGGTAGTGGTGCAGTTTTCGTTTCTGGCATGCACGTGACGGCTGATCTCCCTGAGGATGTTCATTATTACTATACGTGTCGGTACCGAGGTCGCTTGGTGGGTGGGTCCACCTTTCAACTGTACGAATGTGATGTGCCTGTCCGTGCCTGTCATCTCACACAAAAAGTAAACAGGAGAAACTTCA
Organism: Cervus canadensis; assembly: GCF_019320065.1. Lineage (NCBI taxonomy): Eukaryota > Metazoa > Chordata > Mammalia > Artiodactyla > Cervidae > Cervus > Cervus canadensis. Next base: position 2,669,908 of record NC_057413.1, on the reverse strand, counting down.
GAAGTGAAGAAAGAATTAAGAGAAACATTTTAAATGTGTTAAGAAATATTAGTTTTATTTAACCAGTTTTCACAGCTGAATATTTATTCTATAAAAACTTTACAGATTGTACAGTTTATGTATAGTTCAAACTACAGAACGAAAAAAGTAGGTCCCACAGATGCAAAAATACTGCACCAACCAATCCAAGTAAAGGCAGATTTACACTCTGTAAGTTCTCCGCGAGGCCGGGAGGTGGTCGGTTCTAAGTAGAAACTTCAAAACTGTACAAAAATAAGGTTTTGATTTTATTTCACTCTTCATACATTCAATATGATTGCAAGCTCAGAAGCCTGCCGGGGGACAGGCTTCTGGAATCGTCCCCACCCCTGGCAGGAATGCGGACGTCTATTTACACAGGGCACTCTCGGACAGCATCCTGTACTTGGTATATTGTGTGGACGTGAAAGCAGAGACCAAGAACATGAAACATCGATATAATAAGGTAGTTCTCTTAAAAAGGAGTTTCTGCATTTAATAGTGTGCCAAAAGAATTTTAACTTATTAAATAAAATATATTCTAAGTGAACCTAAAAATTACACTTTATAAACATAAAAATACTTTTTATTTTTGGTGTAATACATCGATCATATCTGCAAATAGAAAACCAAAACTGTATATAAAGTAGTAGTTCTCACCCAGCAACAAGAAGCACTTATGTAGTTATTTTTCAAAAGGGTCAGAAAAACTAATTATAAACCTGCTAAGATTAACTTATAACTTAAGATAGCGTACTGAAGCTAGTCAGTGATTCACTAATACTGCAAAACAAGCTTTCCCCTAGAGAGAGTGGTTTCTTCCTGTTAACTGGGTAAGAATCAGACATTTAAAAAAGCGGGAACAATCAACTGATAGCATGAATCCTAGGCGTATTTTACTTTGGGGGTATTTCCATCAGTGGGTGTTTAACCAGAAATACTTATCCTAAAAGATAAGTCTTTCATTTGATTTAGAATTTTCTATCTCTGAGGCTTTGGACCTCTTAGAGATAAGGGCACATCTCAGATCTTTCCATATTTCTATTTGGGGCTGGGATGGCGAGGCTGGCTAACACCTCTTTCTTTTCTTCTAGAAGGAAAAAACAAGGAAAAACAAACATTATTTCAGACTTTTCTGACACCCAAACCAAGAAAACACATTTTTATACAGTACTAGCCGAAGATAACAAAAATTAGAGCCTCAAAGAGCAGCCCAGAGCTCACCTTTATACTTTTACACTCGTGTGTGTACTAAGTATAAAATAATGACGTTTGGACAAAGGAGTTTTGTAGTTATTTATTTTAAAGTTACAGTACTTAAAAACTCCTTGGCAATAAATAGCTTGGCTGTCTCAAGTCCTGCTTCCCAGCGGGAGCTCCGGGAGAGCCTGGCCTGGGCTGTGAGGTCCGGCGCGGCGTGGCCCCGGTGAGGTCGGGCGGCCCGGCCGTCAGAACTCGTCGATCTTCCTCTGCAGGTACTTGAGCATGGAGTCCATGCCCTGCGCCGAGCCCCAGATCTTCTTCAGCACCTCGCACTCCCGCTCGTTGGCCTGCTCCAGCTCCAGCCTCATGTTGCAGCGCACAAGGGCCTTGGATTCCTCGAGCACCTGCGCCAGACGACAAGCAGGGAGTGAGCGGGGACTGTGGCCGCAAGCGCTGGTGCCTCACGGCCCCTACGCTTCTGGACGCAGATACCAGACCCTAGGAGCCACCTGGCAAGAGGACCAAACGCCTTCTCCTATACGTGCCAGGCCTGACGAGCGTGTACCACGCACTTCACTCGCTGTGGACGTGGGGCAAACTCCTGACTTCAAAGGGCTGTTAAGCTATTTCTTGACAGCCATGCTCTCCCCAGCCTCGGGCCTGCGCTGGCTCTGCAGGAACCCCACCGGTGACGCCCACTCCTGGGAGGCTCGCTGAGAAAGCCTTCCGAGGGGACCTCAAACCACAACTTACTCCCTGTAATGAGTTGTTAACATGTCTGGGACAGCTTATATGGAGCTGAGTGAGTCGATAGGAAATAACGTTTCACCCTGTCATTTGCTGGATGTACTTTTTTGTCAGCACATATCCAGCACTTACTAAATGCAAACCTACATTCACTGTGGGGATAAAACGCGTGGAGAGATGCAAGGCTTTGGAAACGGTGAAGAATTTAAAAACAATGCTTTTTGTACACCTCCACAGGACGTTTTTCAGTGACTAGTCTGTCTAACTGCGCTCCCTTGGCTCCCACTGGGTGCGGAGGCCCAGCCTCGGCCTGGCTCCGAGTGACCCTGCAGAGAAAGGGCGGAAGAGGAGCTGGACATACGACGGGGTTGCAGGAGGCGAGCTCCTTGATGCGGACCATGACTTCCTGGGTGAAGGTCCCAGGCCAGAACACCTGGGACACCAGCCCTTTGCCGCACGCCTCCTGCGCCGTTAGCTTCCGTCCGCTGAGCAGCATCTCATTCGCCTGGAAGGAAGAAGAGCGGAGGCCATGTGAGCTGCGGGGAGACCCAGCCCGGAAACTCTCCGCTCCGAGGTCAGACGGTGCCCGAGGGTGAAGCAAGCACCGTGGGGAGTGGCCCACCTGCCGGGGAGTCTTACAGAATCTGAGAGGCTCATGTAGAGCAGAATCACACGGATGAACCAAGAAATCTAAGGTCCATCTGCTCTAGATCAAGCTGCAGCGACATACAGCTCCACGGGCAGGGAGCTGGGTCGCGTCGGCAGGGGGCGCCCACCACGCAAGCGAGCGGCGGACGCAGGGGGGCCGCCAGCTGGACGCCTGGGCGGGGCCTCGGGTGGCACCGGGCAGAGAAGCCCTCTGGGGTTGTGGGCGCTGGCCTACCTGTAGCCCTGAGAGGGTGATGGGGGCAGGTGTGACCGCCCCTCCCAAGGACATGTCTCTCCTCGCAGCTCTGGGCGTGGCGGGTCCCACGGGCCTCAGAAACACACCCACTGCTTGGGAAGCCCGGGACCCTGCAGTCCTCCCTGCCCAACCAAGCTGCCCCCGGCCAAGGGCAGCAACCAGTGTCCCCAGGACAGGCCCTGAGGCCCGCAGGGGGGCAGCCAGGTGGGGGGAAGATGGATCGTCCTTTTTCTGCCACTTTTATCACCTAATTTTAACGTCTGGCGGTGCTTCCTGCCTGAGGCAGGCATCCTGTGGAGTCCTCCTTGGTGTCTCTCCCAGGCGAGGGGAGGCGAGTTCTGCACCCAGAGGGGCTGCCCCGTACCTGGCTGCCCAGCTGCTGGAGGCCGTCAGGACAGACGCCCGGACCCCCAGGGACTGTCGAAGGGCAACCCCAGAGGCCGCGCTCAGCAGTGAGACACAAAGCTGCCAGCCACTCCGGTCCACGGCGGGCGCGGGTGCCCTGGAGCTCCCTGGGGGTGTGCGGGCCGGTTTGTGGGGCTGCCTCCCAGCTCAGCTTCTCCCCGCCCCGCCCCCGCCGACCTCTGCCCCAGTGTCTGCTTCTGTAGGCCCCCGCCCCTGACTCCACCTCCTGCCCTGGTTCCAGGAGGGAGGACCACCAGATGTCATCTTGGGATACATCCCCAACTCCTGGTGCGGGCGGATCACGCAGCAGAACAACCCTGCTCCGTCAGGCGTTCCCTCAGAAGTGCAGCTACTAGCTCAAGACCCTTTCCACTGTGAACTCTGGTTGGTTTGGGTTACAGACAGGTATTCACTCCTGGGGGGGATCCGCATTAATTATGCAGACATGGAGGCGCCTCGTGGAAGGAGGGCCTCTGGGGAATGATGCCAAAACATGACAACTTCCCATGGGTTCATGAATGAGGAATACAACTTCACGACGTAAGGACAAGAGCTGAATGACGCATGCATTTGATGGGAACTGCCCACAGAGCGACGCCTTGTACACAGCCGAGGACGGTTCCCAGGACATGTTGAGAAGAGGTACTCACAGATGCTCCTCCCATAATCTTGGGGAACATGACGGTGGAACAGCCATCTGGACTCTGCCCGAAGGTGGTATAGGGCGTCTGGAACCACGCCTTTTCGTTGGCCCAGACCACATCACATAAAGGCAGGATGGATGCTCCTAGCCCGATGGCCGGGCCATTCACGGCCACGATAATGGGCTTCTTGAACTGGATGAAGGTGTTCACGAAGTTTCTAAAACAGAAAACAAATGGGCGATTACTCAAAACACTGCACATTTGAGCAACAGAAAGAAATCCACTTCGATGGAATTCAGTACATCAAGATGTGAAGGTCGTGCGCCTGACTGTAACTGGCTGTTCTGATGGCCTCCTGGCTGCAAAGGGCCCTGGCGTGTACCCCTGTGCCCCGGGGCGGGGGAGGCGGCTCTCCCTACAGACCCCGGTGAATTCCCTCCCTTGGCCTCCAGACGACCAGTCCAGCAGCTCTCTCGGATGAAACTGGACCCGGGGCCACAGTGACGGCCTGGGGTGGGGCAGGAGCCTCAGCGCCTGGGTCTGGACGTGGTCTGTGCCTTCAGACATCTCGCTGATAAACTGGAAACACGAGTATCCCTGAGTTTACATGGAACTGGACGGAGTGACTCAGACGCAGAGACGAGACGCTCAGAGGCTGGTGTAAGACCCAAGATCCAACAGAGCAACCCCAAGCCCGCCACTCACGACAACCGTCACGCAGGCCTCCCAGGGGGCCTGGGTTCCCCCACACAGGGGGCAAGGGGTCTCACAGCCCAGACAACGCCGCTGGGGTCTGTTTTAGGATCAGGCTGGAAAGCTGGGCTGCTCTTCAGTTTAGGGCCGGCTGGTGCAGCCTCCTCCCCACACTGGAATCTAACTACGTTCAGAGGCTGTGTCTTGTCAAGACTGAACACAGTGAAGAGAAGGACATACACACCCAAAATGAATACAAGATAATCCCTCCAAGGCCGTCTGAGCTTGAGATCAGAAGGACAGAATTCCAGATTCTAAACCCGACAGCCCCCAGCTGCAGCACCAAAGGCTAATAGTCGGGTGCTGCTCCCTGCGATCCAGCGATTTAATCTGTTCAGACGGGCTCCGAAAGGCACGACTTGGCACGCAGTCTCCCCTCTTCCACAGACACAGACACGAGGGGCCACAGATTTCTGGGAGGGCAGGATGAGACGGCTGTGTGTGTATATACAGTGGGGAGAGGGGGCCTCAGAGTCCAGCAGCGACACGCCTCACTCGGGGGACTGTTCTCCAAGGCCTCTGCAGTCAGTCCTCAGCCTGGGTTTCAAGGACACAAAGAGAGCCAGATAACCTCTAAAATAGGTCCTTGAAATAATCCCAGACCATCTCCATGAAGCTATTCAGTTCTGCCACCTTCTGAGGATTTCAGATCAACGACCCACGACAGAAACGCATCATCTATGCTCAGTTACAGACGACTGTCGACAAAGTAACTGCCAAACTGTCTCCCTGACTTAAAGCAGATGTTTTCCCCGAGTGGCCCCGAATTCAGCTGCCCCTGTGAACGGGGGCAAAGTGGAGACGGTTCCAATACTGACAGCTGGAAACCAGACAGGGATGGGAGCTTCACAAGAAAGAGGGGATCAAACCAGTGTAACCATAAAGAGATTCTACAGAGCAACGGTAGAGTCTTGGACTGCAAGGAGATCCAACCAGTCCATCCTAAAGGAAATCAGTCCTGAATATTCATTGGAAGGACTGATGCTGAAGCTAAAGCTCCAATGCTTTGGCCACCTGATGCGAAGAACTGACTCATCTGAAAAGACCCTGATGCTGGGAAAGATTGAAGGCAGGAGGAGAAGGGGCCGAGAGAGGATGAGATCGTTGGATGGCATCACCAACTTGATGGACATGAGTTTGAGCAAGCTCTGGGAGCTGGTGGTGGACAGAGGAGCCTAGCATGCTCCAGTCCATGGGGTCACAAAGAGTCGGACACGACTGAGCGACTGAAGTGACTGACAGAGAAATGGTAAAGGGAATGGATTACTCCATGTAGCACTAATCCTTCTCATGTTGTATGTTTAGAGAAATGTCTGGAGCTGAATTTCTCCCCCTAAGATGACTTTTATTTTTATGTTTGCTTGGAATGATGACCTGCTCTAAACCTGGGGCTCCTCCTGGGAGCAGCAGGAATCAGCCAGCTCGCTCTGGAGCGGACACCATCGTCCCGTCTCAGAGGACTCGACCAAGACATGGGGAGGACTCTGTGATGCCAGAGCGAGCACGGTCCACAGAGAAATCCCTTTCATGTGAGAAACAAAACCTGCCAGACAGAAGTTCACACAACGGCTTTTCTGTTTAGTAGAAACACGAAGGCTCAGCCCCACGGCTGCTGGAGGTGGGAGGCGGGAGGCACCTCTGGGCCCTGGACGCTCGGGTCTGCTGCTGGGGGGGGGGCGAAAAGCAAGTGTATTTTAAACCTTAAAATCAAAATGCATGAGCATTCAGATGTGCCCCATACAACACACTGAATTTAAACTTCAGTTTCCTCTGAATTGAGTGAGAGGCTATGCTGGGAACAGTGGGAAGGAAAGAGATTATATTTGCCACAAAGTTAGCTTAAAAAGTCAAAGTGAAGTCGCTCAGTCGTGTCCAACTCTTTGCGTCCCCATGGACTGTAGCCTACACCAGGCTCCTCAGTCCATGGGATATTCCAGGCATGAATACTGTGTGGATTGCCATTCCCTTCTCCAGAGAATCTTCCCGACCCAGAGACTGAGCCTGGGTCTCCTGCACTGCAGCTACAGGGAAGACCCTTAAAGCTTAAAAAGACCATTCAACAAAGTCAAGATTCTATCCATTCTTTTGGAGAATATTTACCACCCCACAGACCTCACCAAAAAGGTGGAAGACCACCTACGAACGGTCAGTCTCAGAAACGCTTTGGGGAAACAGGAGCTGAGCTGTCGACGGCCGGTTTGCCGAGCTCCCCTGCACCAGCGGGTCTGGGCCGGGCCGGAACGTGGCAAGGTCAGCGTGCAGGGCGCGCGCGTTTCCTCACGGGCTCTGCTCCTTCCTCAAGCCTCGGCTCCTCCTGGTCCCGTGGACTCCAAGAGCCTAATGCTATAAACCGATCCCTAATAACTTTATCACTCATGTGCTGAGTATTTTTATCACAGTTCATCTGCAAACTGGTTACCGCCAACAATCCCAGCCAGAGTTAGCCCCACAGACACGTGAGAAGCTCACAGTCTATGCCTGACCTTCCTATTTCCTACCTTCCTTTTGGAAACTCATGGCGGTGATGTTCTCTGCCCAAAGATTTAAGGAATTTGAGACAGGACACCACAGAAACAAAAAATATACACAGTAATAGCTTTGCATGAATAAGCCAACTTTACACACAAAACATGAATTTCAGTGCAAATGAGCCAAGGTAAAGGTTAAGTAGATCTGGTGTGACTGTTTTTTGGATCCTGCATTAACAGAACTTCACACTGACAAAACACATCATTTAGGGAAGAACTGAGTGGGTTTTCCTAAAGCAGGATTTGGCATTTCTCTAGAAGACCAACCCAGCTTTTGTGGGGCGTGCTGGGGTCTAAGAAAGGAGTGGGCTGCCGAAGAAAACAAGCATTTAAAGCACCTGGAGTTCAGCACGAGAGACGGCTGCTGCTGCTTCTTCCGCAGATCTGTCTGATCCCAACAATACAAGCCTATGCCCCAGTCAAGGGCAACCCCGCCTGGGGTGGGGTGGGGGGCCGGAACTGAGGTGGACAAACCAGCTCCCAAATCAAACCATCAGGTGGAAATTCAGTGTGATCTTACGGAAAACATGCAAAGTCACCACCTGAGGCATAAGTGTTTGTATTTTAAAAAGAACATTCAGTTCAGTTGCTCCGTCGTGTCTGACTCTTTGTGACCCCATGGACTGCAGCACACCTGGCCTTCCTGTCCATCACCAACTCCTGGAGTTTACTCAAACTCATGTCCATTGAGTTGGACCCTTCTTGCGTGATGTTATAGAACTAGCGTGTCATAAAGCTTAGTTGATTTATTCTGGAGTTGACCAAATGGTAAGTTATCACATGAAGGAGAGGGCATACGTATTCCAGGGCTGCAGGCCGTGAACACACAGGGTGGCGAGTCCAGCCATGTGGTACCCTGGGCTCTCACCCTGGACCCCACCCCCTCCAACACGCGCTGGGCTCGAGCCAGCATTGACATCGGTTACCTGCTTGAGGCAAATGGCCCACAGAATAGAAGATGTATTAACTCTTGCTAGCAGTGGGTTTCAGGGGAGGAGACCCATCATGGGGTCCGGCTCACGCCAGTGATCTCGGCGGACTGGGGTGCATACCTGATTGCCTCTGCCATCTTCTGGGGAGGAGACCCCTCACTTGTCTCATCACTCATCTCGGGGCAGGAGACCCTCCCATGGACCGTGGTGCGTACCTGATGGCCTCGGCCATCCTGGCGCTCTCCCTCTTGCGGTCGTCCGTCAGGCGCCGGATGAAGTAGATGAAGTCCAGGCCGCAGCAGAAGACGCTGCCCACGGCGCTGAGCAGCACCAGCTTGCTGTCGTCGGCCGCGGCCGTGCTCAGCGCACTCTGCAGCTCCTTCATCACCTGAAAGGCACCCAAGAGCGTCTCCTCACTGCGCCAACCCGCTCGACTCACCGGAAGCGGGTTCTCGGCCTGACCCTGCGGCCCACGTCTGCCGAGTGACTCGCAGTTTCCTTCTTTTCTGAAGCCAGGGGTGGGGTACGGTGGGGACAGAGTGTCATCACAGAGCCCGTGAGGAATGGAGTGTAACTAGGGAGACGTGTGGCTCTGAGCCGCTAAGCACTACTGTCCTCGTGGCTCCTGGTGGGCGAGTTCTGTTCTAGCCTCTTGGCATTTCTAGAGTTTGGACAGCAGGTGGCACATGCAACCAGCTCAGAGAAGCTGCTGGTTTGGTGCTGCTTTGTTTTTGACGTCGGGCTCCCATTCTTGGGACAGAAACCTCAAGTTTGGTGCACAAGGGTAGTAAGAGCAAGCACAGCACGGAGGCGTTTTCAGTGGGTACAAACCATTTAAAAAGGTTTAATACCAACGCTCTAACGAGGTGCTGGGGGCCAGCCCGGGCCTGGTGCCCCGACCACTGGGCAGACACTCTCGCTTTCTGTGGTTCAGTTTTCTCACCTGGAAAAAGCCTGACCTGCCACCCACAAGTGGGAGACGAGCAACTGCTGCAGCTTACGTTGTTAAGCATGAAATAGCTCAGGTGCCCCGATGTGAGATACATCACAGAACTACGCTTCTCAGCCTCTGGGAGCACCCGTTTCCCTCACCCCGTGGAAGCTCCTCAATGACCAGCAATAACCGTGTAGGAATCACTGCCGCTGAAGCTCCGCTCCACGTGGAGCTGGAGGCTGATGGGAAGGAAGGTGGGGTGAGCTTTTGGAGGGCTGGACCCCGGGGGGCCTTAACCTCACCTGAACCGAGAGCCTGAGGGGAAGGCATGAGGACACACCTCACACGTGATTTCAGGGAGGCCCATCTCCCCCACCTGGGCGGACGACGGGCTCTTGACCAGGAGGTGGGGGCTCAGGGCACCCTGCAGCTCCCTGCTCACAGCCGGACCTGGCCCGGGGCGGGCAGGTGAGAAGGGCCCAGGGGAGCAGGGGCTCAGCTGTGGGCCCGGAGACGGCACTCACCTCCGGGTTCAGCGAGTTGTTCTCGGACGACTTGGTGGACAGCAGGATGTGGGTGAAGCCGTCCTGCTTCCGGACCACGATGTCCCGGTACCTGTAGGCACTCTCCGTCTGCCGCACGCTGAAGCGCAGCCGCTTGTCAAAGGGCTGGTCTCGCCTGTCGTCAATGAACTTCCTCTTCCCGGCCGTCACGCCCGTGACTGACGTCTGCAGGGTGGTCGTCCCGTTGGCCGTCAGCGCATCCATGAACGGGGAGGTGCCTGCGGGGGCCCAGGAGCACAGTGGTGAGCACCCACCACCAGCCTGCCCTGGACTGGCGAGAAACGCCCATGACAGACCCAGGGCTGATAATCCAAGAAGGTGGGAGAGGAGAGCCTCTGCAGAGTCCGCTTTCAAAGGCATCTGCGGTCCTCACCTGTCTGCCAAGGAGTTTGCCCTCACCATCCCCTCCTAACAAAGAAAGATGGGAAGGAAAAAGCTGGAGAGAAGCTGCAGGACTTGAGACTTTCGAAGAACGGAACTCAACGAGAACAGCTCTTGTGAAGAGGACACATCCTGGGCACGAGAAGTTGAAAGAAAAAAGGAAACGGACTCAGAGCATTACTAGAGCCACGGCTGCCTGGCACTGAGCCGAGACTGCTTCCGGGTGAGGGTCCCCTCAGACAGACGCATGAAGCAGCCCCCAGGGCTCCTCCACGGGGGGTCTGGGCCTCGGTCCACAGTCCCGACTCGGCCATGTTTTCAAAGAGCCTCCTAGACGGCTGGAGACGGCGCCCCCTCCCGCCACCCAGAAGGTCCGTCCCGCTGAGACTCCTCGCTCCCAATGCAAGGGGCCCGGGTTCGATCCCTGGTCAGGGAACAAGATCCCACCCACTGCAACCAAGACCCGGCGCAGCCAAAGGAGTAATTTTTGAAAAAAGAGTTCAAATGTTAAGGCAAATAGTTATCCTCCTATTGGTGTGACTTGTCTAAATATCATCTAACCTGGTAATAAATGTTCAGGGCCTTTGGGTGGAGGAGGGAAGGGAAAGAAACCTAAGAAAACTGGATGAGGCTTTACTAACTCAATGAGTGAGAAGTCCTCTGAGAAGAACATGATGAATTACGAATCAGATATTTCCTGTAACGTGAAAGAGGACAAGCTGGAGCCTCTGGAGGATTGGTGGACGTTTAGAAGTCAGATCATCTCCCTGCTGAAACAGCCGCCCTTTCATTCAGTCGGTGGAACTGGAGATTTCTGAAGTTAACAACAGATTCACTCTGGGGACAGTCTGGGAGCGGTAACACACGGACGGTATGAGAATAAAAAAGCGCATGGCAGAAGGCCTCCCCCGTCAGCCCGGGTCCCACCACCACCCCAGTCGCCGGGTCTGGATTCTCCTCAGAGACAGGCTCCACACAGCAGCAAACACTACACAAACGCCACCCTCCCTCCGCCGTTAACAGACGTGCACAGTGACGGAGGAGACCCGGCGTCCTGCCGCGCTCGCCTTCAGCAGAGGGGACCTCAGGCGCTGTCGCCCATCAGCTCGGTCTCCCTGCGCTTTTCGCAGGCTGCTCAGCGGTGCCCTGACCGGACGGTCTGTTATGCTTTTCACCAGCGACCCTTTGATGCTACCGCGGGAGCCGCAGCGCATACCCCGGGCCTGCTGTTCCTTCCAACGTGCCGGCGAACCTGCAGGGTCAGCGGCTGACGGACTCGGAACCCGAGTCTTTCTAACGGGAGAGCGTTCGAGCAGCGGTCCCCAGTGAGGGGGCACGGCTGGGTCTTCCTGAGGCAGCCCTCAGGCGCCCTTCTTGTCTCTGAACCTCCAGCCTATCCTGCGCGCGCCACAATGAGTGCTGGGGGCAAGGTGACGGAAGGGAGGTGAGTGGACGGCGGGGCCGGCGCCCGTAGCTCACCCGGGCAGGGGTGCGGGCAGCAGCAGGCCATCAGGGCCTGAGTGGTTAACTGGCACGGGGCCGGCCCTCCCGCCCCTGCCCTGCTCCTCACGTCTCCAAGTGTCCCCCAGAGACCCCTGTCCACAGAGGCGGGGTTTCCAGGCTACAGGTCCACCAGCCTGGACAGCTGGTGTCCCGTAGCTTGGCGGCAAGCTCTGCACCTCTGAGGCAGCAGGTCCCGCGGAGCTCTCCGTGGTTCTGCACGTTCAGTCATGGACTGCTGGCTCGTGTGACCAGCCCTGCTCAACTGGCCTTCATCTCCCTGTTGACACTCTGCTGGCTCTCTGGGGACATCACGGGCCCTGCGATCTCACCAGGGGCTCGAGCCCCACCCCCAGCCCAGGGACCCTCTGCTGCCCGCCCCTGGGGCCTCCTGACTGTGCCCTGTTTGTGCGGAGAAGTGCTCACGGCCGGACTGACCTTGGGCGCACAGGCCACCTCCCTCCTGACGTCTGTGCCCGGCCCGCGCTCCCCTGAGGCCTCTGGACTCGCTCTTTCCTCTGCCTGGAATGTTCCGGGCCTGGAGCTCTGAACAGCTGCTTTCTTCTGCTCATCTCAACGGAACTGCAACGCCACCTCTTCTTGGACCCACGTCCATGGCCCCTCCTGGCACCACCCACGTGCCGGCCCATTCTGGTTTTCTGTCCTCACCCCAGCCCTGTCTGTCTCATCTGACTTTTACTGACAGATCGTGGCTAGACGCTGCCAAGCTCCTGAGGGCAGGGTCCCCTCTATCGAGCTCAGAACACGTGGTCACTGCTGACCGAACAAATGAGGGGAGGGAACCTGACACCCCTCAGCCCAGCCCCTTCTGCTCCGAGGAGAAGGCCGGAGGGCCACCCAACCTCAGACAAGCGGGGACCGGGAAGCCACACTGCAGAGCAGAAGCCACGGCTCAGGACTCAGCGAAGAGGCAAACGCCGAGATCCAGGGCAAAGCTGCTTCCACCGCAGAAGCCATGGGACACGTGGTCCGACTCAGACCCGAGCTCTGACTGATGGAAACACGGGAGCAAAGCTGTCTGTGAGCCGAGAGCTCCTGAAGGGGCGGGTCTGAGACCACCAGCTGCTCTCCTAGGGGGCACTGGCCTGAAATCCAGCCAGGAAAACCCACGTTTCAGTGTCGCCCTGAAAAAAGTTTTATTTTAAAACATCCTAAGAGCAAAAGAGATACCCTCAAACAAGTACTGCTGACCTGTTAAAATTCACTGCTTCAAAAAGCATATTTCTAAAATGAAATGTGCTTCCAACCATGAGAGAGTCAGTCTGGATTTCCTCACTGGCCCACGAGACCCAGAAAACAGAAGAAAACCCACCACACAACCGGTTCAGACAGTGGACAGTGGGCAGCGAGGACCGTGTTTGCCAGAGCAAAGGAGGCGGACACAGCGAGCCCGCCGACTCACCAGCCATTGGCCTGGAGGCTGCGTCCACGCTACAGGCAAAGGCTGACCCGGGCACGCAGACTGGAGGCGAGGCGGCCTGGGAGGCTGGAAGAGGAGGAGGACCCGGGCATCTCGGACAGCCGTGGCCAACCCCCTCTGCAGTCTAAAGCCAGAGAGCCAGCAACAGAGCCGACAGAATCCTCAGCCCTCCTTTACGGAGTCTGACATTTCAAAATACCGTTATCCACACTCACCAAACCTAGTCCTATTTAATGATATAAAAGCCTATCATTTTATTCAGATTATATAATCTACAAGCTGAATTCATTGAGAGAAAGCTGTTCAAGTAACATGGAACGAAAGGTAGACAGGCTTTAAACCTTCTCACCCCTTGCTTCCACAACACGTGCAAGGAGCTCTTTATATATAAATACATCAATCAGTGAGCCCTTTATTAATCAGCCACTGTACACGGCTCTCCTCCAGCTCCTTCCGTCACGTCCCGGCCCACGGGGGCCTCCGGGTTTAAGGTTTGTAGGCTGCCCTGGGCTCTCTTCACGGGACACTGACGTGCAGCAGGCGTTGCTCTAAGGTCCGCTGCAGCGTGGCTGGTACATCAGGGGCAGTCTGAGCGCCTGTGTACCCAACGCCCGTCGAGAGGAAGCTTGGGCTGCACTGGCTGGTCCCGGCTCAGTGTGACCCCCCGGTCCCCCCAGGCCCTCACCAGCTCTGGGCCCTAAGAGCTGCCTCCTCGGAGCAGGAGGGCCCCCAGCGCACTGGGGACACACGTCACAGGTGAATGCGCTGAGCGCCCAGCACCGCGGCCTCCCGCCTCAACAGCATCCCCAGGCTCTCCCTCCCCCTGTCTGGTACCACCCTGGGAGGCGGGCGGCTGGAGGGCAGGGAAGGACGCCTGTCCCGAGTCTCGGCTGGTGACCCGTGGGGTCTCGGCTTCCCCGCACGTTCACACCAGGTCCGGTGCCCACCCCCCCATCTGCCCCGCTCCCAGTCTTTCTCCTCTTGCTTTGCCTCCGTCTGCCTCACTGCTTCTCTGCCTTCTAGTTTGGATAACTAGCTGCGTTAGCTCTACTGCAGTCAACTCACACACTCACTGCCTGCGTCCAGCCCCAAGGCCACAACAGTGCGCCTCCAACCTTTTATCAAAGCGCTTCTCCTGCAAGACAAGAAACTTTAAAACTTCAACTTAAATAAAAATGCCTCCGGTGAATAATCCAGTTTTTCTGTAAGCTGGGTCTCTCTCGGGAATCAATCAGAAACCACCACATGCTCCAGGATCCAGGCAGGACCACCTGCATCCCAGCTTCCTGAGATGTGCTGCAGCCATACTGAGCCCGAGCCAGGGGGCTCCGAAACTTCGTACTGGGGAGCCACGTGCATAGCATCTGTACGCAATTAACTCGTTATCTTTAAAGAGTAAAATAATGCCAAAGGATGGAGGGTGCAAAAAAGCGGCTCTAGTGCATGAAGCACACACAGAATTCCTTGAAATGACTAAATAGCTCATGAATGCCAGAGATATGAAGGCAGGTAAATGGAAAACAGTGAAGTGAATTAGTTAAAAATCTACAAGTACCAAAATTAAGAAATCTGAAAACCGAGAGCAAAAACAACACGAGCTATGATTTCTTCAGTTGATATTGTTTTGTTTCTGGAGGGAATCAATCTAGGAATGTTAAGTATGAAAAAGCAATGAGGAGGCTTAAAAAAATAAATATACTGTTTTGCGACAAAAAGCTGCAATTAATGAAGACTATGCAATTTTAAATACATGTTAGCTAATTAAATTTCCTAAAACCTACATAGGATCAGCCTGATTAAACCAAAGATTTTGAACTGCGAGGTTCACGGTTGTGTGACACTTGATGTGAGAAGTGCAACATCCCTCGGTCCACAGATTCTCAAACTGATTCACAGCAGCATCAGGGTGCAGCTTGAAAAACCATGCTCCTGGGGCCATTCCCCACCACCCGGGGTTTCTGGGGTCCCTGGCGGGGAAGTAACCCCCGTGCATGGCTCTGACGCCCACTGCCTGACCAGCACAAGTTCCGTCCTAACAGGACTCTCAGGGTCCTCAGAGGGAACAGCCTCAGTCAGAGGACGGAGACCAGTCAGCAGGAATGTTTCCCCCCCATCAGAGGAGGGTCATTAATGCCCAGGTGGTGGAACAGGGAAACAGGGGGATCAAAAGAAGGGAGAGACCAGGTGACACAGACCGAGCAGTGAAGGACGGGGACCGAAGACCGCAGGGAGACGGGAAATGCTGAAGCGTCAGTCGGGGCGTCAGGGATGCAGAGAACAGTCCACACGAGCGCGCGTGCTGCTCTCCATCAGCCAAGGCAACGAGGGAATCACAGGCGACAGCCACGTCTCGGGGTTGGGGAACCAGTGGGGAGTCTGGTGTCGAAAGAAACAACGACTTCACCGCTCTGGATCAGAGCTGCATCTGCACGAACGGTTATAATTCTGAGACTGTTCGCAGCTGATGTCACAGAGGAGCGCAAACACCTCCACGTCTGGAAGACATCCACACCTCCCGTCAGATAGCCTCCCGATCAGTGACGACTCCTCCTCACTTTCCCCCATTCTTCCCAGAAAGCAAGAGGGGAAACACCAGTAATCAATGGAGCTTCTCAGGAAGTCACGATGGGGAGGCGGAGGGCGATGACACACAACACGGCCCGTCAGCACTCGGGGTCCCGGGTGTCTCACTGAATCGGTTTCACAAGATGAAAACCGAGGTCCAGCGTTCATCCACCCTTCTGAGGTCACGGAGTCCCCATCCAGAAGGGCAGAGGGTGCCTGCAAGCCCCCCACCCCGGATCTGCCTGTCCTGTGGGAAACCTCGGGGCTGTCTGTCACCGGGAGCTCCTGCTGCCAGGCGAGGCATGGGGAAGGGGCTATCTACGCCCTCAGAGAAACAGCTTCAGCTTAGCTTTCATACATACACAGTTATGTTTTTTTGTTCCTAAATAAAATATTAACAAACATAATTTGGAACATAATTTATTATTATGGCAAAACCACCCGGCATTTACCATTTTAATCACTTTTGAGTGTACAGTTCGGTGGCATTAAGTACGCCCAGACTGATGGACCACCACCACCGTCCACCTCGGAACCCTCCACTCCCCACGGCAAGCCTGTGGACCACTCAACGCTCACCCCTCCTTCTCCAGGCAACCATCCTCCTACTTCCTGCGTCCACGAACATGACGACTCTAGACACCTCACGTAAGCGCAATCGTTTGGTATTTGTTCTGTGTCTGACCTATTTCACTTAGCATAATATCTTTGAGGTGCATCCATGCTGGAGCTTGTGTAAGAACATCATTCTTTCCTAAGGATGCAGAATACTCCATTCCAATATTAAAAAAAAAAAAAAAACAAAAACCCAGCACATTTTATTTGTTCAAGGATTCCCTGGTGGCTCAGAGGAGAGTCTGCCTGCAATGCGGGAGTCTGATTCCTGGGTTGGGAAAATCCCCTGGAGAAGAAAATGGCAACCCACTCCAGTATTCTTGCCTGGAAAATCCCATGGACGGAGGAGCCTGCCAGGCCACAGTATTCTTTCTTGCCTGGAAAACCCCATGGACAGAGGGGAAGTCTGGCGGACTATAGTCCAGAGGGTCACAAAGAGTGGGACACGACTGAGCGACTTCACGTTCATTTCCCAGTGGCGATCTGGGTTGCTTCCACTTTCTGGCTGTTGTGAATAATGCCGTACGGACATTCGTATTCACGAGTGGATAAATACCTGACCCTCCTTCCAATTCTTTGGATACTAACCTAGAAGTAGAACTGGTAATTCCATGGATTATATACAAATCTGTATCTGCGGACAGAAAAATAGACCATACAGTAATTCCATGTTTAATCTTACTAAGTTATATTTAGCCTTTTCCTAAATTAGCTACTACGTTTAATTAGCAATTATAACCAGACCTTGGAGAAGATCCGAGTCATGGACTGGACTGTGACGACCTCCACTTTCTCTGGTTTTCCTGGGATAGGGAAGCGAGGAGACTAACGCTGGAAGGGTTAGTACAATCAAACACAGACTGTACCGGCATCTGTCGCCGGTTCTGAGCTCTTGATCTAGAGGCAAAATCCTCATAAAACACGTTATTTGTTTCTCTACGGCCAGGACTCACTTTCTCCCAGCCAGCCTTGCAGTTTGCAGGTTCACGTGAGGCCGCCTGCCTCCCTGAGGGTGGGATCTGGGCCTCACCAGCCTGCGCCTGAGCACTAGCCTTGCCGTCAGAGACTGACTCTGCTGACGACACTCGGACAGAAGGAGAGTAAAAGGAACCTGAAGACTTTTGTTCTCTGGAATAAAACACTCTGGTCAGCAGTGTCACCATAAACTCTGCAGACGTCTCTGACCAGTTCCGGTCACAACCGGGGACACGGAGAGTCCGTGCTGTGTTCGGAGGTTTCCTGGCACAAAGGTCAGTCCTCTGCAGCCTGTCTTGTGCAGAAGAGCCTGCTGCCGGCTCCGATCCTCCCCAGCGGTTCAGCTGAGTTCCCCGGAGGGCACTCATCCCGCAGGGGACTTGGGTTCCTGGATCCAGAGAAGCAGGGAGCCCTCAGTGATCAGAGGAAACCTGAGCATCGTTTCTCCTCAGTTCAGCAGAAATGGCAGTAACACACCCCACGGCTGGCAGCAGCAGCAGCTCAGCCTGAGGAGCTGGGAACCCTCACAAGTGAAGTGTGCTCTCTGAAGAGGCTGATGGAAAACTTTCAAGCAGGGAGTCAATTTTAATTACAGATGCAAACTCAAGCTATTTAGTTTAGTTTTACTTATGAAAAAGTAAAATAAAAAGGAAAAACTACTACCAATATAAATTCTATCATTCTAAATACACATATCAGGATAAGTTCCTAAGGTGAATCCAGTAAGACTGGTGATGCTTTAAATGCAATGCACTCTAGTTTCTCATTAACAGCTTCCAGTGTAAATCATATGCTGGAGAGAAAAAAACCGAGCAAAAATCTTTATGCTGTGTCACTTTAAAGTTTCAAAAATGGAACAGAAAATGATCAGACCCACATTCTTCTTTAGTCCTGAAATAAAGGAGTCACCAGAAAAACAAAACCATGAGAAGGATAACAACTACCTACATGGCATGAATCTTCAGCAGAGGAATCTTACTATTCATCTTACCTACAAAAATTTTATTTCTTGCAGAAATGATTCTACCTTATTTGATACAGAACTGAATTCACTCAACACTCCTTTACAAAATTTGCCTTGACTTTTAGAACCAGCTTTTGCAACTGCTGTTTCAGTAAGAGAAGTAAGTAATCGATTATAATCTGATTTCCCTGTTTAATTTTAAGAGTGTCTACCCAGTGATTTTAAATTCTACATATTAAAGGAAGACACACTCATGGTCAGACACATGTAGACTACAAGCAAGTCCTACTCCAGATAAAACCAGTTCAGTCCGCATGGACTCTGCACCCAGTGCTTCCGGCTGAAATGCTCAACTGCGATTTCCTAGTGCTGGTGCAGGCGCCTCACCGAGGCCACGGCTCCGAAAACCCCTTCTTGGGTCAAGCAGTATCACCCGTAGTAATGCTAAGGTCAAGGTGTTTGCCGATACTCACAGCGAGGCCTACTTCAGCCTTCCATCTGCAAAGTCAACAGCAAGGGACCAGAGATGACCACCTGTCATCTGGCCTTTCCGTCTTTTCCACGTGCTCCCATCGCACTCTGGGTCTTGCGTATTCACACGTCAGAGGACAGCAGAGGACAGCACAACTTCTTCATGTAAAGTGAAGTGGCTCAGTCGTGTCCAACTCTCTGTGACCCCATGGACTGTACAGTTCATGGAATTCTCCAGGCCAGAATACTGCAGTGGGTAGACTTTCCCTTCTCCAGGGTATCTTCCTGACCCAGGGATCGAACCCAGGTCTTCCGCATTGCAGGCCGATTCCTGGGTTCTTTGTGTGAACTGACTTCCTAAAGCAGCCTCCCTCCCTAACCCTCATTTCATCTCTAAATGAGCAACAGCTTAAATCAGAAAAGCACCTGCGTTAACTTCAACTGTGTTCTCAAACGCTCCCACGACTCGAGGGTCGCAGCTCAGGCAGTGTTCTAGACCTCGATGGGCAGGAGATCAGGAAAGCCACAAAGGCAAAGCTGCTGACCACACAACTCGCCCTCAACAAGATGAAGCCGGGGAGACAGGGCCGCGGGGAGCTGAGGTGCTGTACCTGGCCCCAAGAGCAGAACACAGATCGCTCTGGGCTTCCTGGAGGCCGGGGCAAGGCTGTAAACCCCACTGAAGGACAATCCTAAATGAGAAACGTACTGCGTAAGACGACGACCTGGTACTTCTAAGACCCAAGAGAAGTCACTCCTGAGGGCCTTTGAAAGATCGAGAGACAACACACACACACACACACACACACACACACACACACACACGCTCAGCCTCCCAAACGAGAAGAACAAGATGCGCAGCACACAGCGAAAGTGAGTGAGAGCCGCTCAGCCGAGCCCGACTCTGAGACCCCACGGTCTGTGCAGTCCACGGATTCTCCAGGCCGGGAGGCTGGGGTGGGTCGCCTTTCCCTTCTCCAGGGGCTCTTCCCAACCCAGGTCTCCTGCATTGCAGGCGGATTCTTTACCAGCTGAGCCACAAGGGAAGCCCAAGAATACTGGAGTGGGTAGCCTAGCCCTTCTCCAGGGGATCTTCCCTACCCAGGAGTCGAACCGGGTCTCTTGCATTGCAGGCAGATTCTTTACCAGCTGAGCCATGAGGGAAGCCAAGTCCACGGGGTCACAGGGAGTCGGACATGACTGAGCACCAACAGAGCAGACCGCACGCTCAGTGGGTCCCCGGAGTGCACCAAGGCGGCGGCTTTCCCAGCGTTCCCACACACGGGGTTTTCCTCCTTAAACAGACTAACACAGTCTCAGACACAGAGCTGATCCAAGCGGAGGGGAGGGGAGGTGGATGTGCGAGCTCCCCGTCGGCCCCCAGACCCGCCCGGCATGGATGTGGGGCTGGGCCTCCCCGGAGAAACACCGAGCATCCCTGGACTTAGGAGGTCCTGTGAGAAAATGAGAAGGTGTGGTTTTACTTTAAAAGGAAACGGGTGATGCGGACTTGCTGCCTGTCCTCAGAGCTTCGCTGCTGGGCTGGAGCGACCGCTCCCCTCCTTCCCTTCGGGCGAAGGGGAGGGTCAGACGGGCCACAGGGCAGGCCCGGGGCCAGAGACGGCCACCTCGGGCTCCTCACCCGCCCTTCCGGACAAGCTCTAATTGCACGTTCAGGGAGCCTTCAGACCATGAGAACAAGGTCAAAGCTCAACCCACAGGGGACTTTGAGAAGCCGTTCTAAGTACCTGGGACGCTCACTGAGCATTCAGCTTCTTTTTAGTCAAGATTTATCTCATGATGACCAAGAGGAAATTTACTCACAGGAACACAGAAAAAAGTTCAAAACATCTGGTGTGAAGAATCACCTCCTGGGAGAAGGGTGAAGTATGTTGTCTGTATTAAAAATACAGTAACCAACCCAGCGACCCCACTCCAGGGATTTAACCAAAAACACTGGAAACATGTCCACGCAAGGGCACGGACACACGTGTTCACGGCAGCGTTAAGCACAGGAGCGAAACGTGGGATGACCCAGACGCCATCAGCAATGTGGAATATTCACACTACGGAGTATGATCCAGCCATAAAAGGGATGAAGCATCCACTTATCACTGTGACACGCGTGAACTCTGGAAACACGCCAAGTCAAAGAATACAGGCAGAAAACCCACACGTTTGATTTCATTTACAGGAGCTGTCTAGAACAGGCAAACCCACAGAGGCAGAGAGGAAGTTATTAGTTCCCAGGAGCTGGGAGGAAGGTGGAAAAGGGAGTGATTCCAACAGGTACAAAGTTTCCTTCTGAAGTGAAGACAATGTTGAGGAACTAAACGGTGGCTGTGGTTGCACAACCATGAGAATGTACTTAATAAAATCTGAATTGTACAACACTTTCAAAGCATGCATTTTATGGTATGTGATATCTGTCTCATTTTTCTAAATGCAAAACAAGTACCTACTCAAATAACAGAAGCTCAGTAAGGTAGTTGTTGATGTAATACATATGTTTACATTCAAATTATATAAGGTACTGTAAGATTAAAAACAGTGAAATTTGCAGTCAGATTATTATTCCAAGAGGGGAACATCACAGGTCAATGTCAGTAGTAAGTTAGGATCTTACATGTATAATACTATGTAGTAAAGCAAACGCAACCATGTATAAACAGCATAAAATATCATAGCTAAGCTGAGTCAATTCTAGGAACTCAAGGCTGACTTGGTGTTCAGGGGGAGGGGATGAGGACAGAGCAGAACCCAGAGTAACTGACCCATTTAAAGGAACAAATGGGAAAGAAAAATCTCAACAGATGTAGGCAGTGCAATGTTAACTCGTGATAAAACACTCTGCTGGAAATAGAGCGAAACTCTTAACTAACTTCAGCCCCAGTTCTGAACTCCTCTATGCCCACACCCTCTGCCGTCTCTGGGCGTCCTGCTGTGGACTGGCGGACTCTCGCAGCCCTGAAGCTGGAACAGAGGCAGGAGGGGTCTCTCTGTGGAGGATGAGACCAGATCAGCCGGAGAAAGAGAGGCCAAGCTGCTGCCCGCGGGCGGTTCCGGCTGAGGCTGGGCTCCCAAGTCAGAGCCTTGGGTCCTCCCTGGCCGCCCCGCTCACCGGCAGCCACCCCACGTGGCTGCCCTGGGGTCCGGTGACTGACAGGCCTAAAGCACCTGCCCAGGCCCTGACGAGCGTCCCACACACGCGGGGAACACGCGACGCTTACCGCACACACGGCAGTGCAGTTTGCCCCTTGCAAACCGCCTTCGGACCTAACTGTGCTGTCTCTCATCACCTCAAGTGTGTTTCAGTAGCAAACATGTCCATCTTGTATAAGCCGAGAATGAGAGAAGAGAGTGTTTTTAAAGACTGTGACTATAGCTTTTAAATTGAGGCAACACTGGTTTATAACATGGTGTAAGTTTCACGTGCAGAGTATTGTCACTCGACTCTGTGCACACTGCAGCGTGCTCACCAGCGGAGTCCACAGCGTCCGTCTGTCGTCCGTCTGCCCCACACCGCTGACCCGTCTGCCCATCGTGCCCTCCTCACCTCCCTTCCTCTCTGGGAACCACCACTCTGTTCTCTGTTCATTTGTACACACGCACAGAAATATCACATGTGAGTGACATACAGTATTTGTCTCTCTTCATCTACTTCATGATACCTTCTAAGTTCATGCTGTCTCAAACGGCAAGATCAGATTTTTAATGGCTTAGTATTGCTTTGTGAGTGTGTGAGTGAGTGTGTGAGTGTGTGTGAGTGTGTGTTTATGCCTCACATCTCCTTCGTCCATTCATCTGCTGATGGGCACTTAGGCTGCTTCCACACCTTGCCTATTGTAAACGCCGCGGTGAACACAGCAGTGCATGTCTCTGAATGAGTGCCTTCACATTCTTTGGGTAAATACCCAGAAGTGGAACAGACAGATCGTAGCTCTGTTTTTGGTTTTCTGAGCAACCCGCACACTGTCCTCTGTAGCGGCTGCACCGATTTACATTCCCACCAGAAGTGCAGAAGGGTTCCCTTTTCTCCCCCCTCCCCAACACTCGCTACTTCTCACCTTTCTGGTAACAGCCTTTCTAATGGGCATGAGGTACTCTCTCTGTGGTTCTGATCTGCATTTCCCTAGTAATTAGTGATGTTAGAACATCGCATCATGTATCACTATTTTTATCCTTGGTCTACACCTTTAAAAATAAGGGTCAAATTCAACACTGATACGTTCCTGTATAAAAATAAGTTGGGTCTAAGAGAAGAGGTCCCGTGGAAATGTTCAGCACGTCCCTGTCTTGTGGCTCTTAGACAGGCAGCTGAACACAGACCTGGAGGCAGCCCCGTCAAGATCAGAGATGCCCACCCCCCCGACGTGTAAATAATAAATGCTGTGCGCACAGAGGTCCTCAGATCGCACGTAACGGCCTTATGATGACGACGGCTAAGTGACATGCCCGACCTAACTCTACGGCAAACAACCTTAATGAGGAAACCTTGAATCAGAACAAAGAACAAACAGAACATGAAAACAAAACCTTAAATGATGCCATTTATAACAACATCCAATAGTATTAGAAAAGAATCCAACGGAATCAGCTAATGAAAGACAGGTAAGGTCTCTACTCACAAGACTAAAAAACACAAGTGCTAACTGTAAATGTGCCAATCTCCCTAAATGACCCGAGTGACCATAACCTCGTTCAGACCCCAGGAGGGCTCTGTTCTCCTGGCGAGTGGAAACTTAAAAGCTGACCCTACCCTGGACGTGGACAGGGCCAAGAGCGACGGGGCACTCCTCAACAAGCACATGCGGGAGGACTTCCTCTACCAGACGCCAAGGCTTCAAGACACTGCAGTCAAGACAACGTGGGACCGGCTGCAGGACGAGAGGACAGACTGCAGCCTGAGACGGACCTGCAGAGGCAGTCCCTGGGTGTAGGCCAGAGGCAGCTATGCAGCAGGGATGACGGTGTACGGAACCTGGCAGCTACACGTCCTCCAAGGCACAGAGACCTAAACACGAAAGCTTCTAGAAGGCAACGGAAGGGAACGGGTCTGGAGATGAGGAACAGATTTAACAGCACAGAAAGCAACAGAAAAAATGGATAAGCTGGAGTACATGACATAAAGAACTCTTGTTCATCAAAACACCATCAGAAAAAAAAACAACAAAAAAACACCATCAGAAAACTGAAGAACTCAGCGGCAGGTTGGGAAAGGCCCGCATCACAGCTCCCAGAGGCCTGTCTCAGGCGCTGTGTACAGAGCACACACAGGGCTTCTCAAATCACTATAAGCCACTGGAATGCCACGCCACGCCCTGTTCACGCGGAGAAGTGAGGCAGGTCGAGGTACTTTCAGGATCCTCAGAGGTGAGGGCCCTGGTTCCACGATAGCAGACTGTGCTCCCCGAGGGGAAGGGGCTGGGGAAGGCGAGGAGGGAAGAACCTGGTGTGACCCCAGCTACCTGTCTGATCTCCGCTGCCGGTGGCCACCTTCACACTCAACAGCAGAGCTGAGTGTTGTATCGGAGCCCGTCTGGCCCCAAAGCCCACAACACCTCCCATCTGGCTCTTTACAGCAAGCGTGCGGACCCCTAGGCTAGACTGCCCTCTTTGGCCCAAAGTATTCACTGCGCGAGGCCCTGGAGAGAGGGAATCCCCCGCAAGGCCTGAAGGGGATCACCATTCAGCACCAGGACTATTTCTGAGCCGAGAATTATTTTTTTAAAGTCTAAATCTGCTTTGTACAACCGGGCTTTGTGTCCTCGGAGAAAAGCACGAAGTATGGCAAAGTCACAGAATCACCAAAGTGAACTGCTTAAGACGAGAATCATGGCCTGTGCCTAGAAACTCTTCACTTAAAAAAAGTGATTCTGGGCTGCCTGAAAGAAACCACGTTTGCTCCAAAGCAGATGCCTGTAAGTGGTCTCTCTCTCTGATCGGGGCAGAGCAGACACAGTCAGGTGTCTGTAATGCCGAGGGGTGAAGCACCGCAGCTGGGCAGGCAACCGCGTGTGCATCCTGACACCACGCTGCCCGCCCTCCACGCACACCCGTCTGAGGGCAGGTGTAACACTCCTGTGAAAAGCGAGACCCAGCCCCCTCCACAGCCCCTCACCGGGGAAGTCATTCCTTCTGACCGACTCCACCGCTACTTCTCCTGCTCTGAAAACAAACGAACAAACAATAACCCAGGCTCCCCTCTGAGCTGTCTTCTCCTTAATTGTATTTGAAACTTCAAAATGAGTATTATGATTAAAAACAAATGAAAGAAATGGTAGATTCAGGAGAAAAAAATTTCATCTTGAAACCATATAAAATTTTGACCTTGATCATATGATATCAGTGTCAATACTGGGTCTGCTTATTTTCCACAAACTCAGAGAGAGCAAAAATAAAACAAGCACCCCTGGCTCACAGGACAGCCTTAGGGAGGACATCCCCAGAATCACACATGGTTTTGCTGCTCCCTCAACCACCCCCAGCAAGAGTCTGATGTTTCCAGGGAAGAGAGTAACTTCTATGCTCTCAAATGATGAGAACTAACTCATACTCCTTGATATGCCTACACATCTCAAAAGCTTCTTCTTGTATCTCAACTTTTTACTCATAACTTCAGAGTCCTCGCCTCCTGGCTGTCCCCTCCAACAATCTTGTGATCCGCTGTACCTTTCCAAAACACGCCCGCAACAGGCAGGCTTCCTCTGTGCACACGGGGAAGCAACGCAAATCAAGTCAGTTAGCTGCTGCCTTCTTGACATTAACAGCCGTGTCATCTTTCAAGACACAAAACCACCATCTCAGAATTGAAACCGAGAGTCTATTCAACGCTTAGAAGAGGCACTCTCACACTGATTATTAATGAGGGCTTTAAAGCCCACTATAACTGGATCCTTCGATCAAAGTTCTAAAATCAACAACTTTGATAAGTAGGTGCAGCTGCTATGGAAATACATTTCGGAGGCTCTTCAAAAATTTAAAACATACAGTTACCATACGATCCAGCAATTCCCATTTCTAGGTATTTATCTAAAGAGAATAAAAACACTAATTCAAAAAGATACACACACTCTTTTGCTTACAGCAGCATTACTTACAATAGCCAAGACAGGGAAACCATCTAAGTGTCCGTGGGTGAACGGCTAGAGATGTAGGGTTTACACACACACACCCCACCGCAGAATTTACCACAGACACGGAAGCGTTGTGCATGAGGAGCTGTGGACACAGAGGCCGCCGTGAGTTCCCCAGGGGCGTTCACCTGCGTGCAGGGCTGGCACCCCCAACACCCCCACGGTGTTCCTCAAGGGTCAAACCGTAAACAGGTATCAACCACCTTGAGATACAGATGTGTCCATGTCATTACTTGACTTGAAAAGCAGGCTTCAATTTTCATGTGAGCTAACAATATTTTAAAAACCAGATACCTTCAGGCTGAGAAACAGCCACCCAGCATTGGTTTCTTGATTTCAAACCCCAACCACCATGTTGATTCTCCCCTGGGGTGTATGCCAAGCCACGTTATATATCCATGTTATATACAGAAAGCGTTATATACCGTTTCTATCTCATGGTTTCGAAAACTCCAAGTCCTGTACTAAAAGGGAATACTTGGCAGTTAAAGCAACTTCTCATTCATAAAACAGAGCAGCAGAGCAGTTAACCTGTCATTCTCCGCAGTGACAGCGATTAGGCTCAATGCCAAAGCCTGGAAACAGGGAGCAAGAGGAGCCTCGCTCCCGCCGCACCTCCCCTCTCACAACCCCGCAGGCTCCCGCGGAGGCCGAGGTCAGGGGGCGTCCGGCCATCCTGCGCTCTCCCACCTCTCGTGGTACCTCCGTCTGTGCAAACACCGCGCTGGTGTCTCAGTCCTGCCGCCCCCGTCTGACATGTGACAGGTGGACTCACTCATGGGATGAGATACAAAACCCTTACCCTGTTACCAACATGAAACAATCAAAATCGTGGGCATGCCTCCTAACACACCATGTCTTGTGAACTACTTGACTTGAGGGTTTAATTACAACCAGAGATTGTCCCTGTTAAGGCTCTGATCCCTGTAGACTCCCAGAAATTGCCACGATGACAGCTATCAGCAGAATCAGTCCTGCAGGCTGGAGAGAGAAGGTTGCTGCTGAAAGCGGACCCCCACTCAAGCTGCCAGCCCCGGGGAAGAGAGGGGCTTCCAGACACAGGATGCGTTTCAGGCTCCACGGCCTTCACCCCCGACCCAGACGGAGCCAAATGTTTAATTTCAAAAGCAGACTTTAGGGCTCCTGATCACCCCCACCCCAGGATGAAGCCTGTCCCGGGAGAAAAGGCGCTGAGACTCTCCTCAGGCTGCCGTAAACCCCTTAAGGCAGACACCAGACAGGCCGGTCCATGCTACCCCCTGGTGTGGGAGCCCCGTCCTGCATGGGGCCAGGAGGGCGCGCACACACGGGCTCAGACACAAGATGAGTGTGGCCCCCGGTAAGGCTGACATGGACGCGAAGACTTCACATTTTGAGAAAGTTAAACTACCCACCCCTCTGCCCCCACCCCCTCCCAACAAGTAAGGGATACATTAAGAAAATCAACAGAAAAATGAATGCAAACAGGCAAATGTAGCTTGTGAAACAGTTTTCATGTTTTAAAATTAAAACAATGATTTCATTTTCTACCTTCTCATCAGGCAGATTTATTAAGGGTTGATTAAAGAACAGGTGAATGGGCACCTGGTCTTCAAGTTTGTTTAGAGATGAATTTGCTCCCATCTATCAAAACCTTAGGTCTGCTGTAGCCCTTGCATTCACCCTTGTTCTCAACAGCAAGCGCATAGCCTCAAATGACTCGAGAGGACAGCACCTCTACATGTACATCCATGTGGGTATGAACACACACATGTGGGGCAGGGGGCGGGGAGGGAGTAAATGAGGCGAAACATGGAAAATGGTGAACATACGGACAAAGGGTAGATGTGCCTCCCTTCCGCTGTCTCCCAACATCCCCGTAAGTCTGAAATCATATTTTAAAAAAATAATCAAGTTTACAACTTAAAAAGAAGAGAGGCAGAGATATGAGTCTTAACACAGAAAGTTCTCCAAGACGTGACGTCAAGTGAGAAAGACAAACCCAGGAACACTGACGGAGGACGACTCCACGCTGAGAAGTCCAAGCAGACAGAAAAACATCTGGAACGACACACGGCAAATAGTGAGCGTTCCCTCTGGGGGAGGACGCGGGATTCTGAGGGAGCGGGTGACGGCACACTCTCCTGTTTTGCTCAGCGTACTTGTCAAATTCACAGCATTTGTGTTTAAGACAGGGCGGGGGTTACACTACCTTTTCTGCAGTGGTAGCGTCAATAAAATACATTCATTTAGAAAAAATATAATGCGGTTCTCCCCTAGAGGACGCACCCAGACACAGGCCCCTGGGAAGGCGGGTGTGCAGGCAGACGGGAGCAGAACACACTGCCACATGTCCCAGTGCCCGAGGCCACGGAGCATCTACAGGCAGAGCCGGACGCTGAGCGGGGAGCGCCCGGGCCCAAGGCCACAGCGCCCCCTGCTGAGAAGCTCGACACTGCAGCTCCGACCGCAGGCGTTACAGAAGACGTTCACGCCATAAAATAACCACAAGACCTTTAAAGATCGAAGGGCTGGTCACGTGAGTGTGAAAACACATCCAAGACGGATCATAAAAATAAAAACGGAACCTCAGCGGCAGAACCATAAGACAAGCAGGAGCCCACTGACGTCTTTAAAAGACACGCATGTCTGTGCCGTTTCTGGAAGGAGAGAACGGTTAGGAGCAGTTCTCACAGGAGGAGGTGGTGGTGGGATGGGGGAGGCGGGACTTTTACCTTTTTCTTCCCCTTTGGGATGTTTTAATATGTTACAGAAAAACCAGACAGAACTTTTTTGACAACCCAATATT
The DNA here is from genome assembly GCF_019320065.1 of Cervus canadensis. Classification (NCBI taxonomy): domain Eukaryota; kingdom Metazoa; phylum Chordata; class Mammalia; order Artiodactyla; family Cervidae; genus Cervus; species Cervus canadensis. The sequence goes on along the minus strand of NC_057413.1, from coordinate 2,641,441 downwards.
TTATGTCTTCCTGTTACTTAAAAATTTACTGTTAAAATACTTACTAAAAAGCAATTACGAACACCTGAAGACAATTTTAAATCAAGACCGAATAGGAACTAAATCTAACTATAAGAACCTAAAATAAAGTAGCAGACAGTTAGATGAACTGTGTTAGCGGACAGTCACTTCCCATCCTGCTCCACAAAACCACCAAGTCACAGAAAACAGCATGGGACGGCACCGGTACCCCCTGGCGGGCGCCCTGGCCCCCAGGAGTCCAGCTCGGGAGGCGGGACAGGGCCTGGGCAGGTGCCTGGGTGCTGCCGCTGCTCTGGGGACCACGACCCTGAGAACCATGGGCACAGGAGAAGACACCACAGAGTGTGGGAAGAAGAGAGAAACCACACCGTCACTGGGACCCCAAAGTGGGCTCGCTGGGTCAACGCTGCCCGGAGTGCCAGGTATCCCTGAGTGTCCCTAAAAACCCTCGAGGGGCAGCGAGGAGGGGCGTCCCCCAGGAGCAGAGGACAGAGCGCGGAGGTTGGTGGGGGCGGGGCTCCTCCCGAGGGGACCCAGGCTCGTCCAGGACGCCGGGGCCTGTCAGACAGGAGATGCCAACCGACATCTGCTGGTTTCAAAGGGAAACCCTTCGTGTCTCGCCCTCGGGCGCACGTTTAATTGTCTGCTACCGTGTGGCTTCAAACGTCCCCTGTCCTGCAGGCACTTCCTGCAGCAGCCCTGCCAGGACTCTCTGCGCCCCAGTCTCCTGGTTTCTTAACCTCCCTGGGGTTAGGCTCCACTTTCGGCACTTTCGGCACTTATGCAGTAAGCGGCCCCAGGCCGCCTCTGACAAAGCAGCTCTGGGCTTCCCTGACACGCACAGGGGCGAGGACCCACCACCTGTCTCACTTTCTTATCGGAGGACTTTACATGCACCTCTTTGGAAAAAGCACGCTTCCTCCCAGGTCCTTGCTTCGACTGAAAATGCTCATGAGATGGAAAACATGTGGTCTGTTGTGTTTCCTCAGTCATTCTCCTCCTGAATCTGTTGTTAGTAGCTGACTCTGCAACCCCATGGACTGTAGCCCGCCAGGCTCCTCTGTCCGTGGGATTCTCCAGGCAAGAATACTGGAGTGGGTTGCCATGCCTTCCTTTAGGGGATAGTCCTGACCCAGGGACTGAACTCTTCATCTCCTGCACCGGCAGGCGGGTTCTTTAATGATGAGCCACTGTTAGTTTGGACTTAAAATCCAGCTGCCAACCCTACACTGTAACACTGATAAGGTTTAGACGTCATTAGGAAAAAAAGTTTGCTAATAACCTTTTCTCAAATGTCATACTTGTGGAATGGTGATCAACAACATATTTGAATTCACAAAAGAACAAAGTAATGATAATACAGTTTTTAAAAGCAATTGCTTTTGTAGGATTAATTCACCAGGCAATTAAAAGAGCATAAAAACAGAATCATTAACTTATTAATAAAATAGACTGGAAAGACAGCTGCACTGCCTAAATTTAAAACTTTTTCTATTTCTGAGTAAAGCAACATATTCATCTTTTAAACCTCTGTTTCATACTTAAAATCATCAAAAACTAAACACACATACGGTTAGTCTGTAAGAGTCACTGTGTGTATGTTAAAATTCTCCAGAAACATTTACTCTTTTGGGTAACAGACATTTAAATATCTGTTGTGCTTGGTAGCAAAAATATCCCCCCACACGATTAATGTTTTGAATAGGAGATGGTTCGTTTCCCAATGACTCCACAAGCAGTGCTTCAATTAGTTTCAGAAAAACAAATCAGGGTTCTGATGCAGCTCTAAAATTAACTCTGTGTTAACGAAGTGCAAACGTGGACTAACTCCTCAGAAGGGCCTCAGCCCAGCTTGCTGTGAAAAAGACACACCATGGGCGAGGACAGGCTTTTCTGGAAGGTTCCATGCTCCGGCCCATGCGCCCGCTCCTGCTGAGCACAACCCAGGGACGGGGCCACAGCTCTTCTGCAGCGAGCGCTGGCCCGCCCGACTCACGCCCGCCACACGCAGGCCCAGCTCTGGCTAAGGGGCGTGGGGCGCTCAGCCCCGCGGGGGAAGAGGCGCCCCGACCCTGACGCCCCTGCAAGACGGGCCCGCCGCAGCCCTGCAGACACTCCCGGGGGGCTGCCGGCCTTCCCACCATCTGCGTGGGGGGAGGTTCTCAACCTGTGGCCACTCAGGGGAGCAGGAGCGAAGGGCGCTCCCGGGGGCCCTGGGGAGTACGTCACTCTCACCCCAATCCACCCACCCCCACAGAACAAGATGAAAGGCGTGTGAGATTTTATGCTCCCATGCCCCTTGTGGTTTTAACCACAGTCACCCTTACAGATACTGAAGAAATTTTTGAAATGGTCAGGATTCTGAAAAAAGAAGTTACCAACTTTAACTTCAAACAGAAGCCACGGCACACCTCATGCACAGAATTGAAGGCTTCTGCTGAGGGCAGCCAGCCCTGCAGAGCTGCGCCAAGGGCGGCATGTGCAGACAGAGGGGTCCCTGCCCCGGGGAGGTCTGTGAGGATCAACCACAGAGTCCGAGTCTGCCCGCCGGGACCGTGGCTTCCTAGACCAGTAGAGTGACTGAGTGTGAGTGTGTGTGTACACACCTTCTTCAGTTCAAAGGCTATGCAGTCTCTGTCACAAGGATTCTGTGTGTGCGTGTGTATAATCCAGAGCGAGTGCGTGTGTGCGTACCTCTAGCCCGCAGGCTACACGGGCTCTGTCACGATGACTCAAGTTCTTAGAGCGTGTGTGCTGTGTGTGTGTAACCCAGAGCGGGGTGTGTGTGAGTGTGTACCTCCTTCACCCCGCGGGCTACGTGGGCTCTGTCACAGTGACTCAAGTCTGTCCCCACAGCTGGAAAGCAGACACAGGCCATCAGCGTGAACAAACATGGCCACGTTCCAATAAAACTTTATGAAACAGAAATCAGAGTTTCTTATATTTTCATGGCTCATGAAGTATTATTCCTCTTGATTTTCTCAACATCGGAAGATGTGAAAACCACTCTCAGCTGACAGGCCACGTCGCATAGGCCACACAGGGTCTGGCCCGCAGGCCCCGGCCCCCGTCTGCAGCAGCAGAGACGGGCGCAGAGCAGGACCCAGCGTCTGCCACGCAGGAGGACGGGTCTGTCTGCCTGCCTGGCAGAGGCAACCAGCAATGGGGAGGAGAACAAACTGGGAGGAACTGAGAAACGGCACTGACTCCCGCTCTGCCTGAACCCCACAAGCTCTCCGGACTCGACTTCCCTGTGAAGTGGAGCCTTCTATCGGCCACCACCAGGTCTCGTCTACCCCGAACCTCTACAGTCCTTCCTGACACCGAGCTCAAGGCCCGTGTCTGAGGGGTCAGCTCTGTAAACGCGCTCACAGGAGCTCCAGGGGAGGCGGAGGGCAGGGAGGGGTAGAGCACCCAGGCGAAGTACGTGTCGGACAAATACCGGCAAGGGACCGCTACTGTGCAAAGGGGACCCCGACTTCAGCCTGTCCTCCTCCCTGGGATCCAGGGCCCGAGACCTAGCCGGCGGGACCCACCACAGCGAGCGGGCCGAGCGGTGTCTCAGGGGAACAGAGCTCCCCACACCACCCCTGCGTCTTGTTCCGCACAAGTCCACTGAGCGTGGGCTGAGAACACGCACAGGACAGAGGCGGCCCCCGTCCTGCCCACGGACGGGGTGGGGGAGCAGTGGGTCCCGGACCAGAGGGGACCAGAGTCCACGAGGCGCGGGAGGGCCGGGCAGCTCCCAGCAGAGAAGAGCGGGTGCCCCGGAAGCAGCGGACGCCCAGCCAGACTCACAGGCACCAGCTGACTGAGGCGACGGTGGAGCAACCGGCCTGGCGACTGGGGATGCCTGTCCTGTTCAAGAACAGACGGGAAGTGGATGGGAGCTGTCGGAGGGCAGGAAGCAAGGGGGCCAGTAAGACAGCCGGGGCAGGGGGGAAGGCACCAGGACCCATGGAGAGGCAAGGCTTACACCAGAGAAGACGCAGTAAAATCTCAGAAGTGGCGGCTCACCAGGCCTGGGGAAGCACTGGGAAGGAAGCCGTCTGCTGACATCCAGGTGTGCGACCCAGGGGTCGGGCAGGCCACAGGGTGACCACCTGAGCTGCACGGTCCAGGGGCAAGAACGACGTAAAAACGCAACAGAGAGCAGCACCCACGCTGAACGGACCCCTACTTTGAAATAAAGATCCCAAAGCTGACTGCTTCAGAGAGACCCCTAAAGTCTCTTATTTATTAGTCGTTGATACCCTCACTGAAAACCGTTTCTGGTTATCTAGATGGCTGAGGACAGTAAGAACCGTGACTTCTAATCAATACTGCTCACACTCTGAAATTTCAGATGGATTCCTAGCATGAGACCCAGTGTGTTAAGATGCATAAAAGTAGAAAGGAAAGAAATGCCAGCCACGACCTACCTAGAGGGGCGCTGTTTAAACGCAGTCAACGCAGTGGGCCAGCCCGTGGGCAGCTGACTTCAGAGGCCGACGCTCCAGCCTTCCAGTAAACAGATGAGGGGCTGGTGAGCTCTCTCCAGGGCTCCCAGACTCACACCTGCTCTGCTGGGAGCAGGGCCCGCGGAAGCCCCTGCGCTCAGGCCGGCCAGGCCGCCTTCCGGGGCAGAACCGTGGTGGTGAGGGGGCGCCCCCTTCCGCTCTGCCCCTCCTCCCCCGCCCCAGCGCATCACTCACCTTTCCCATTCACGGCCAGCCCCGTGGCCATGGCTGCCGTCACGGGGCCCGAGGCCTGCGGCACCAGCGGGTGTATCCGGGGCCGGCTCCCCATCCGCGCCCGCTCCGCCCCCGGGCCCAGCAGGGCCCCGACCGGCTTCTCAGCTGCCGCCTCTGGGGCCGCTGTGTCCTCCGGCCCCTGCTCCACGGGGTCCGGCTTCTCGGGGCTCTCGTCCTGAAAGCCGTCCACCGCGGTCCTGCTCTTGATGGGGCTCTTGGGCACAAGGATCTTGATGCCCGACCGGGCCAGGTCCATGTTCTTGCGGGTGGCCAGGCCCGGCGCGGGGCTCTTCCGGAACTTCTGGCTGGAGGCAAACAGCGGGCTGCTCTTGGCCTCGTGCTCCTTGCCCACCACTAGGGCCTTGGGGGCGGCCTTGGAGAAGCTGCTGTTGGTGGACCTGGAGATCTGCTTCCGGGCATTGTTCGGGGAGGTCCGGCTGGCTCTGGAGAAGGTGCCCTCCTTCTGCTTCTCGCTGTGGCGCCGGTTGAAGTCATGGATGTACTCCTCGCAGTTCACCAGGTGCTGCTCGGGCTCCCAGGTGTCGTCCTCACTGTCGTAGCCTTTCCACCGAACCAAATACTCTGTCTTCCCTTTCTTGTTTTTCCTCTTGTCAACGATCCTTTCAACCTGTTTAGAGAGGAAAACAGAAAATTATGAACGCATCATCTGAAAAATAAACTGTGAGGGTAACTCATAATAATGAAACATCAGTTCAGTCCAGTCGCTCAGTCCTGTCCGACTCTTAGCAACCCCACGGACTGCAGCACGCCAGGCCTCCCTGTCCATCCCCAACTCCCGGAGCTTACTCAAACTCATGTCCATTGGGTCAGTGATGCCACCCAACCATCTCATCTTCTGTCGTCCCCTTCTCCTCCCACCTTCAATCTTTCCCAGCATCAGGGTCTTTCCAAATGAGTCAGTTCTTCCCATCAAGTGGCCAAAGTATTTGAGTTTCAACTTCAACATCAGTCCTTCCAATGAACACCCAGGACTGATCTCCTTTAGGATGGACTGGTTGGATCTCCTTGCAGTCCAAAGGACTGTCAAGAGTCTTCTCCAACACCACAGTTCAAAAGCATCAATTCTTCAGCGCTCAGCTTTCTTTATAGTCCAACTCTCACATCCATACATGACTACTGGAAAAACCACAGACCATTGTTAACAAAGTAATGTCTCTGCTTTTTAAATAAGCTGTCTAGGTTGGTCATAACTTTTCTTCCAAGGAGAAATGGAACATCAAAAACGATAAAAATTGTTAACAGGTGATGTAAATGGCTGACCCCTCTGGAGCCAACCTGCCTAGAAACAGAACAGTAACACAACACTCAAGGTTTTAATGGTTTTCCTAAGATGAAGTCAAAGTACTAAAATCTTAGGCTCAGGATGTATGAACGTGCATTACGTCGGTCATTTTTTTGGTGTGATTCAAAGGGGGCTCTCTCTTCACTTTTTACAATGAACCCTGACCAGCTGAGCCAGTTTTCACAGTCACAACTGGCCAGGGCCGGGCATCACCAGCCCTCTGCCTGGTCATCGTGGTGCCAGCAGCAGGTGCTCCAGACGCAGCACAGCTGTGGTCTATGCCAGGTGGTCTGCACCAGCCCGCTGAGGAAACAGGGTCTGCACTGCAAGTATCGCTCAGAAACACTCGGTTAAAACCAAAACGGTCAACAGAGGACCTAATGCTTTCTTGGTAATCGGGTTATTTACCTTTCAAACTGGGTTTTAACTAGTTTTAACGCCAACATCTTTAAAGGAAGATGCTGTTAATCTTTGAATTTCACAATCAACACATCCCACAACAATTCATGCACCCTTGCCATGAAACATATTGCTATTACCATTACTGTGACAAATTCCACCACCTTAATTAATGCCCTACATGTTAGTAGGGGACTGCCTATGACTCATGTGAACAAAATATATTTAACATAAATGTCTCCCAAGTTTTGCGGAAATACTTAGAATCTGCTGTTATCTCTCTGGTCAATACAGAAACCACCAGCCCACTTCCCCAGTGGCAGCAGGCACTTCATCCCTTGTAGGAAGAGGCCTCAGCCACACAGTCGGCCAACTCTTTAATTAAGGACATAGGTCTGAGCCACCATCAAGGTCTTCAGCAAAGACACAGGTTAGGACAAATGACAACGGTGTACCTGGTTCTCCAGCATTCCCAAACAGCAAAAGCTGAGTGCAGCCGGGGACACCTCCCCCAGCATCTCCCCTATTGTCAAGATGCCCCCCAAACCCTCCAGTGTATCTACCTGGGGCACAGAGAATCAAAGCCCAAAAACTACAGAAACTTTAGCCACCTGACACAAAAAGCTGACTCCCTGCAAGAGACACTGATGCTGGGAAAGACTGAGGGCAGGAGGAGAAGGGGACGACAGAGGATGAGATGGTTGGATGGCTTCACTGACTCGATGAGCATGAGTTTGAGTAAACTCTGGGAGTTGGCGGTGGACAGGGGAGCCTGGTGTGCTCCACTCTAGGGGGTCGCAAAGACTCAGACACGACAGAGCAGCTGAATAACTACAGAAAAGCCTGAAGCTAAATACACGTTACTGCTTCTGTGCGACAAGGATGAAGGGTGAAGAAAGGCCCTGTTTCAGGCCCAGCAGAGGACCCCCCATCACACCAGCCTCATGCCCGCTTGGTGGGCCCACAGAGTATGCACGGCAGGGCATGGAGCTTTCAAAGTGGCTTTTCTCTCACTCCTTTGCTTGTGAAGAGTTGTGTTTAAAGGCGTAAATATTTCCATTTGAAACATGTATTTCTGGAAAATTCCACGCAAATCAATTTCATGGCAGAAATAACTTAAAAAAGTTTTAAATACAAGGGACTAAAGAGATTATCTTGTAAAAGCGAACTATGTTTAATATTTCCTTTCTGTGTCAATTTCTACCCCAGAAGCATGAGGGAGGCTGACCCAGCGGAGCCCGTTCCCCTCAAGCTGCCGCAGGGTCTCGTCAGGAAGGGCGGGCCCTCCCTCCGGGACCATCAAGGTCTACCGGATCCCCACAGCTGGTCCCCCAGGACCTGGGCAGCGCTGTGTGTGAGCGCGGCGGTCAGGCGCTGCTCGGACACCGACAGAGGCGGCGGCAAAAGGCGCAGCCAGGAGACCAGAGCTTGTGAGAGGCCATGCGGGCCTCCAACCACGGCGCTCCGAACACGACTCCACTCATAGACACTAAAGCTGGGATTTATCATTTCACGCGTTCTCTAAAAGATGACGCATTGGGTTTCCTTCAACTATTTAAAACCCGGAAGGGCCCCGGCACGCGACCCAGCAGCAAAAGGAAGGCGCGAGGGCCCCGAGTGCGCATGTGCAGCTCTAACTCTCGCAGGGACGCGGCGCTCAGGGCGCAATCTCGCGCGACTCCACCAACTCTCGCGTGGGCGTGGCGCGTGCAGACGACGCGTGCAGCTGAGGCGGGTACAGGGACGGGCCGCGCTGGGTGAGACACAGGGTGGGCCAGTCAGGCCACCGCCGCCTCGGGCCCCTCACACCAACTTCACACCAACCCGGACATGTCCCCCTCTTCAAGGACAAACGTCCTCCCCCCTCATGAAAGCTTGAAGGCAAAGCGTTTTCATTCCTTCTCTGGCCGAAATCATCTCCAAGAAGGCACATCACCTGGATTCAACAATATTTTACTAGAAGCCCGAAGCTATTTCAGAGCACTTCTGTGGTGAGGAATATCTGATCACAAGACAACGCATGAAGAAATCTTTCTTTGGGTTTTCAGTCCCTTCCTCTTGAAATCCACCTCATAACTGGTTCTGACAGCTAGTATCGACGCACTGTCTTTCCTAAAGCGTTAATATATACCAAGTATCCACTTCTAGTTACAGAATTTCAACGCAAAAAAATTTTATAAGACAAATTCTTCATAAAAGTACAGAACTGCAGACAAAGGTTCTTGTTGTTAGGATTTCCTTCTAAAACTCAATCTGCAAAATCAAAATGTGAAAGAAGTAAAGCCAAACCTTCCTTAACACAGCAAAGTCCTCTGACAGTTTACAGAGCAGTAGAATTAATCAAAAACGGTCATTCCAAAACCCAGCCCACTTTCACGGACCTCAGAGCACACAGTAATCAGGGCCCAGGAATGAGCTGGGATGGGCTGAGGGTTGCACAGGACAGAAAGAAAACAAAGGTTCTCCGACGGCATGTGGAATCTTACTTCCCAGACCAGGGATGGAACCTACACCCCCTGCACTGGAAGTACAGAAGTCTTAACCACTGGTCCACCAGGGAAATCTATATATGAAGCTTTCATAGCAAAAGTAAGACATCATCTTTGTGCCTAGAGGTAGGCAAAGGTGTTTTAAGTCATAAAAAGCAATAACCATGTTAGAAAATCGGTAAGCCAGACTTCATCAGAAAATAATGTTGAGAAAATGTATAAACAAGCCACAGGTTGGAAGATAGTATCCAGAAAAAGTATCTCCAAAGACTGGTCCCTAAGACTACTAAAGAATCCCTTGAGTTCAATAATGAAAAGACCAAAATGTAATTTAAAAGTGGGCAAAAGATTTAAGCATACATTCCCAAAAGAAGATACCTGAATGCCTAGTAAAACACATTAAGAAGGGATGAACCCTCATGGTTCATGAGGAAATGCAAATAGACAATGCCATACCACTACATACCCATTAAAATGGCTAAAAAGAAAAAAACACCAAGAAGGTACAACTGGAAGATTCATACACACACTGTCAGCAGGATTTTAAAATGGCACACCCATTTTGGTAAAAGGTCTGTCAGCATTTTATAAAACTAAACAAATACCCACCCTATGACGCAGCAATTTCAATCATTACTTAGCCAAAAGGAATGAAAACATACATCTACAAAAAGACTTGTACAAAACTATTTATAGAAACTGTGTTCATAATGGACCCAAACTAGAAATAGTCCATGTTTGCAAGTCACTGGACAAATGAGTATGTACAATAAGCTCAGCAAAAAGAAATCAAGTAGTGATACACACATATGGGTGAGTCTCAAAACCTTACACTGAATGAAAAAACCTTCCTTAAAAGACTGCTCATTGTATGATTCTATTTAAATGAAAATTCTTGAACAAGCCATTCCCCTCCCCCCCAATCCCACCGCCACTCCCCGCCCCTATTACTGAAAAAAAAAAAAATGTTCTTAGGGAACTGACTGGGAAGGGGCATCAGCCAGCCTCCTGCCTGGGGTGATACTTTCTAGCTCAGTGAGACTTTGGGCTGCACTTTGTTGAGGTATATGCCTTTGTTGAGGTCAGCTGTATAGTATTTAGGACAATAATATACTCTGACTATAGTTTACTATACTAGACTATGACTGTCACTCTAATGGCAGAAAGTGAAAAGGAACTAAAGAGCCTCTTGATGAGGGTGAAGGACGACAGTGAAAGAGCCAGCTTAAACTAAATATTAAAAAAACTAAGATCATGGCATCCAGCCCCATTACTTCATGCAAATGGAGGGGGAAAAGGTGGAAGTAGTGATATATTTCCTCTTCTTGGGCTTTAAAATCACTAAGGATAGTGACTGCAGCCATGAGATCAGAAGACGTTTGCTTCTTGGCAGGAAAGCTATGACAAACCTAGATAGTGTGTTGAAAAGCAGAGACATTGCCGACAAAGGTCCGTATAGTGAAGGCTATGGTACAGATGGTGAAAGCTGGACCATAAAGAAGGCAGAGCGCCAAAGAATTGATGCCTTTGAACTATGGTGCTGAAGAAGACTCCTGAGAGTCCCTTGGACAGAAAAGAGATCAAACCAGTCAATCTTAAGGGAAATCAACCCTGACTACTCATTGGAAGGACTGATGCTGAAGTTCAAATTCCAGTGTTTTCATCATCTGATGTGAATAGCTGACTCACTGGAAAAGTCCCTAATGCTGGGAAAAGTTTGAGGGCAGATGGAGAAAAGGGAGTCAGAGGATGAGATGGGTGGATGGTATCACTGATGCACTGAACATGAACTTGGGCAAACTTCGGAAGATGGTGAGGGACAGAGAGGCCTGGCATGCTGTAGTCCATGGGATCGCAGAGTCAGACACGGCTGGGCAACCGAACAACAACAGTACTATTTAAGTGTTTATAGTATTTAAGACTGTCAGAAAAATTTACATCAATAGAAAAAAGCCATAAACAAATACGGAATTCAAGTTAATCAACTGCGTGCTAAATGAAGTCTGTTAGTGTGGAGTGTCCTGATGTGGGCACTTACAATGTGCCGATGGACAGATGGCAGGATGACAAGTAGATGCTCAGGGAACAGGCTGCAGTGGGCCTATGAATGCTCACTATAAAATCTTTTCAACTCACATGTTTAAAATTTCTGTCATTAAAACATGTTGAGTAAAAAAAAGTCAATATTCATTCTTGATTTTAAAAATGCAAAAATAAAGGAAACTACAATAACTGTTAGGAAAAAGCAAGGAAGTTCAGTAGCCACAGAATTAAAATCAATGAAGGTCAACAAATGTTTTTAAATTAGGTATTTTTATGTAGTGGTATTAAATAAAACTGATAATTTTAAATCTCCATTTACAATATAACCAGAAAGCAAAATATCAGAAATACATTTAATAAAACATCTAAAATATCTATGCTGAAAATGACAAAACATGACTGAGAGAAATCAAATACCTATAAATGGAAAGATACACCATGTTTATAAATCAGCACTCAGCATTTGTCAATTTCTCCTAAATTGAAACACAGATACAACAGAATCCCAATCAAAAATCCCAAAGCTCTTTTATATAAATTGACAAATTAAAATTTTGTATGTCAAACTTAAAAATCTAGAATAGCCAAAACATCCTTGAAACAGAAGCACAAAGTTGGAGGGCTTATATTAGCTAAACTTAAGAGTTAACATAGGGGCTAAAATTAAGACAACAAGAGTAAATGCCAATGAGGATCAAGACAACTGGAACTTTCACACATGCTGGTGTTTAATGCTAATGCACAGAAAATCCACTTAAACAGAGCTGACCGATCAGCAGGGGGAGCTCTCACCCCTGCATCCATAGCAGAGCAGGGGAGGAGAAGACTCCCCTTCTTCCTGCCAGGAATCGGCCAATGAGAAGCCAAGGCTCTGTTTACCAGGCCCGCCCCCTCACTTGTTCCCTCTATAAAAGCTGCTCCTTCCTTTGAGGGCCAGACTTTCAAGTGGGTGCCACAGATGGGACCCTGAATTGTAATTCTCTGCTGATCCTGGATAAATCCATCTTTGCTAGAGAAATACCTGGCTATTTGCTTCAGGTCAACATCAGCAAGTGTGGAAAATTGTGCAACGGCCTTAAACACATACCTACCTCAGCAATTCTGCTCCTACATATCTACCCAAGAGAAAAGGGAACATATGTCCATGGACAGACCTGTAGGAGAAAGGGCACAGCAGCTTCATCCTAACAGAAACAGCTGATGCAAGTGTCCATCCACAGGAAAGCGTTTGAACGAAACAAGGTATGTCCACGCTTGAACTGCTGCCCACAACAAAACGGCACAAGCACCAACTTGTGAGACACAAGTGAATCTAAACGTCATCATTTCCAGTGAAACGAGGCAGCACACCACGTGAGGCGAAAGCAACACGTGGTGAGAAATGAGCCCAGCGGTGTCAGCGGAGATGGACTCCAAGAAATAACGGAGTGGACGACCAAAGATGGTGGCGGGGGCAAAGAGAGAGCAGGCGGGGGGAGAGCCAGGCACCTGGAGAAGGCACATGCTCCACCCCTCAGAGCCAGGCCGGGAGCCCTTGTTTACACAACACACTGCCACTCACACTGCCAGCTCACTCTGCCACACGCTAACCACAGACACAGAGTCAGTCCTGATTCCTTCAGGAGTGACTGGCTGAATTCTGCTCTGCTACGTCTATCCATTAACTTATTCTTGAAGCAGGCTGGTAGAATGTAAGGATAAAAATTTTGATGGATAAAAATTTTTGATGGCCATGTTTTACAAAGTGCTAAATGCTAAGTTAACTTTCTAACAAAAACAAACATGTTATGATTTAGGCTATCAGCAAATGTGGATTTCCATCTACCCCATGAAAAATGCACAGAACGTCCCATCCTTACTCTCACCTTCCCTCCCAGCGAGAAGACCAGATACTGAAGGTGAAACTGTAGAAATTGTTACTGTCTCCCTTCTCAGCAAGCGATCAGGAACTCAATATGCACACACATTACATGGACCCTGTTTGCTAAAAGTCATAACACTCACCCCAGCCATCCACTTTTTCTTCAAGTGAAAACAGATTCAAAATTTTTAAAGAGTAAGCCCCTTAGAAATTTCACCAGTTAAGTCACATTTCTGGCCTTTTGTTCTGAATAAGAGTAGGATGGTATCTGGCACCAATGAAACCACTTGCTTCTTGCATCTTGACAAACAAACCACAACTTGAACCCAGTCTATATATGTGTGTTGTATAAACAAGAGTGAATCAGAACTATTCCCGCACAGCTGCTACAACTGAAAAACTATAAAAACATATTTCATAACATCTGTATTAGTCTTTGAGGTATTCAGATACCTCAAAATAGAAAAAAAGCATTTCTTATTTTTCATTGACAACACAGACCAAAGATGCAAAATAGAGAGCCTGAAGAAATAATAAAGAAATTCCTGTTCTGAATCAGAATGTTTTACTGTCTGGTTTTATTAAATGGATGGAGACAAAGATGAAATTGTTCAGGAAGTGAGAACAGATAAACTAGGATTTCTGACTTTGAGAATGTTCCTTTTCCTAACAAAATAGCAAAGTTAGAAACTACAGTCCTACAGGCAAGCCTCCATATATCCTCAATTTTAAGAACTCTCCCAAAGCATTCACTTCTAAACCAACATGTTCCACAAAGAAAGCCAAGCCTAAATGCCAAGACTTGCCAAAATTAAGTTAAATAAGAATATACCAGGTGCCCACGAAGCACTCAGTAAACGTAACATCTGTGACAGACTTCACTGATGCCCTCTGATGAAAATCTTTCTCATAAATGGTAAGCTGAGTCACGGAGAGGACACCTTTGTGTAGAAACCCGCCCCCCTCCCGAGTGTTCCGCTAACAGGAAGGAGTACACCCACCAGAGAAATACCACCACCCTCTCTGGAGGAAATGCAACTGCTCTACAGCCCACAAAAGACTGTGAAACTCTGCACCAACACACGTGCGCACACAGACCCGGACCAATGGCAGACAAACCGTTTAGGAGCCAGAATGTAACTGCTTTGGCCGGAAACCCAAACCTCAGCTCCTGCATGGAGATGCCATGGAAGCCAGGCTGCTCGGCCCCTGCGGTGCAGAAGCGGGACCCGTGCTCACCTCTCCCACCGTAACGTAAGCAAGAGACCATGCAAGCTGAACCGGGGTGCAGACGCGTGTTTGTAAGCACGTGCCCCTTTCGCAAATTTCTCTCTTTTCTGGCTGCACCAAAGGGCACGTCAGATCATAGTTCCCTGACCAGGAATTGAACCCATCTCCCTCGCACTGGAAGCATGGAATCTTAACCACTGGACCGCCAGGGACGTCCCACACCCGCTTCTGTTTCCTCCAAACCCCATCTAGGGGAGATTGTTTAGGGCAGAGGGGCACTAACAAATAGTATTTCTATGCAGAACCCCAACAGCCTTTGGATGATCATGGAAGGGGTAAGCGGAGTCAACGTTTGCAGACTCTGAGCCTGACAAACCAGTTCTGCAGTCTGCCAAGTAGAGGTTCTGATCGTGAAACCCTGACAGTCTGGCTGCAGGCCCTTGAAGTGGAAGGATTCTAAAATCCAGTCCTGCTAACCAGCGTCAACCCACCTGCCCATTCCACCAAGACGTATGAAGTCCCTGCAACCTGTTGGGTTTCTGCTTTTTCTGAGGGTACAGGAGGAAACAAAAACAGTATTTATTTCTATATCGGAAGTTAAAGTCAAGTGAATGGAGTCAGACTAATTAATAAATGTGAAATGTATTAAATACACATAATTGTGAAGAAGAGAAAAATCACAGAGGATGACAGGGTAACGGCAGAGAGGCTGATGAGGAGGAGGTGATCTGTGGACACCTAGAAGAACGGTCGGCCAGAGGGAACGGGGAACGGCTGACACAGACCCCGAGGGGCGGGCGAGAACCCGCAGCGTGAGGGCAGCAGGAGGAAGGTCGGGGGGACTTGAACGGAGGGAGAGGGGGAGGAGGGAAGGACCAGGTCAGGAAGGCTGGGGTGCGGACAGAGCTAAGTTTAGTGCCTTACAGCCAAGCTTTATTCAGGGTTCGCTATCAATACAACGGAAGCCATGGAAGGTTCCGGGCAGAAGAATGATGTCTGCTTGCACTTCAGAGCTACTCTGTGGAATTAAGAACGGCAAGGCAGCTGTGCTAATCCCAGCGCGAAGAGGTGTGACCTGGACTCAGCTGGTGATGTGGGAGAAATGGTGAGAAGTGGCTGGATTTGGGCTCTGTTTTAATGGAGCGCTGGTAAGATTTCCTAGTGGGCGAAACACAAGAGAAGGAGAGAAAAACGAAGAAAAAAGGCTAACCAGGATATCTGGCCTGAATAACTGGAAGATGAAGCTGACATTTACTGGGATGCGAGAAGATACAAGAATTCAGCTTTAAACACATTAAGAGGAAACGTGGAAGGTCATGAGACTCACACATCTGGAATGTGAGCTAAAGATAGAAATCTGGAATTTGTAGGAATTAAAAGTCATTAAATCCACGAGATCACGAAGGGAGTTAAGTATCAAGAGAGACGGGAAAAAAAAAAGTTTGAGGACTGGGCCCCGAGACATTCAAACATTTACAAAATGGAACAGGGGAGTCCAGCAGAGACTGCAAAAGAGCGGGAGGAAGGAGAGACGCTGGAGGGGAGCTAGGAAGTGGTGCCCCAGAACAGGTGTCTTAAAAGGTCAGCCCATCACGTCTCATGGTCTTAGCAGATCCAATCAGACCCAGAGAGAGCAAAGAAGAGGTTGACAAATCCTCTCCGTGGAAAAAACTACAAAACTTGGCAAAGTTGAAAAACAACTACTTCTGGGCCTAGAAATCCAACAAAGGCGACCAACAGATTGACGAGCATATACTCATGAAAATCGACTGAAGTCTGTGAGAAGAGTGGAGGGCGGGGACCTTGGTGCCAGCTCCGACACATCAGTGACTCCGCCGCTGCGGGGCTGGCCTGGAAAGTCTGCAGTTTAGCTGTCAAGGGCACTGACGGGACTGGGAGCAGAGGTTAGAAAACCCACGCCAGGAAAAGGCTGCAGGTCTCCTGGCCAAAGGCTGAGGTCCCAGAGGTGGTGGCTGACAGTGGAGGAACAGGCGGAAATTTAAAGGCAGGGCCTGGAAACGAGAGGGGCCCTGAGGGGTGTGATGAACAGACCACATGCTCTGCACACAGTGGACACTCCAGACGGCCAGCAGCCAGCGTAGAGCAAACCCAGGGCAGCCCTGCAAGTTGTCTGGATTTTGACTGCACTCCCGACCCAAACACAAACCCAACGCAGAGGTAAAGACTTCTGGGCTAAAGGGGTCTGACCACAGCCTCTGACCACAACTTGACCACAAACTACACAGACACAGGAGTGACCTCTGCAAAGTCAAGAGGAAAATCCAGGTAAGAGCTGGGTTGGAAGGAGCTGAGCAAAGAAATGCATGGCCACACAACACAAGGCTACAGGATTCCTCAGATTACATTCACAGTGGACTTAAAACACACACACACACACACACCCCTGCAAAATAAAAACAAGAAACTCAGAAAAAAAATTAAAATTCTGAAATACACATAAAACACCAGTAAAGTATGAGTCACACTCAGAAAATAAAACAATAAAAACCATCTCTCAGTTTAACCAAGATTTGGGTTTAGCAGAAAAAGACTTCAGATCAATTCTTTTATATATATATTTTAAAACCTGAAAACACACACACACACACCAACCACCTCCAAAAAGAACAATGTTTAAAGAACTCAAGGAAAACATGACAATGATTCGAATAGGAAGTAAAAAATAGACCCTACCAAAATAGAACAAAAATTCCAGAGTTGAAAAATACAGTAAGTGAAATAAAAAATTCTCTAGATGGACTAAACAGCAGATGAGAAGGGAGAAGAATCAGTGAACCTGAGAGACTGACAGACTTTACCCAAAGTGAAGAACAGAGAGGAAAAAAATATTAAAAGGACGTACATAATAAAGAGGACATAAAAAAAAAAGAGGAAAAACAGAAAAGATACTTTAAGAAATAATGGCTGAAAACGTTTCAAATATGAAAGTGATTATTTACAGATTCAAGAAGCTCAATGAAGCCCAACCAATATAAATAAAAGGAAATCTTTAAGTTAGAGGATCAGCTGTTAAAACTTTTGGAAGCTAAGTCCAGAGAAAATCTTGAAACCAGTAGGAAAATAAGAAGCTAACATGTTTAGGGAAACAACAATAGTTGGCTTTTCATCAGAAACCATGGAAAGTGGAAAGCAGAAGAAAGACATATTCAAAGCACCAGAAGAAAAGCAACAATTCTGTATCCAGCTAAACTATCCTTCAAAAATGAAGGCAAAATAAAAACATTCCAAATAACGATACTGAGAAAATACATTGCCAGCAGAGCTGCCTGACCAAAATCACCAGGGGAAGTTTTACAGGTTAAAAGAAAAAGATTCCAGACAGTGATGCAAAAGCAGCAGAAGAGAGGAGGAGCACTGGAAACAGTAAACAAAGGCTGGTTGGATATGGCTTCTTTTCCCTACTCAGCTTACCAAATGAAACAAGATTATATAAAGCCAATACTGCAACACTGTACACACCTAACATATTAGATATAATGGTGTGTAACTGAAATAGCACAAAGGAACGGGGAGACAAGGGGGCTTCCCTGGTGGCTCAGTTGGTGAGGAATCCACCTGCAAGGCAGGAGACCCTGGTTCGATTCTGGGTCAGGAAGATCCGCTGGAGAAGGGATAGGCTGCCCGCTGCAGGATTCTTGGGCTTCCCTGGTGGCTCAGCTGGTGAAGCGTCCACCCGCAATGCGGGAGACCTGGGTTTGATCGCTGGGTTGGGAAGACCCCCTGGGGGAGGGAACAACTATCCACTCCAGTAACCTGGCCAGGAGAATTCCAGGGGTTGCAGAGTCGGACATGACTGAGCAACTTTGACTTTCAAGGTAATATTAACCAGAAGTAGATTGTGGTAAGTGAAAATGTGTATTATAACCCTTTGAGCAATCACTAAGAAAATAAAGACATTTTAAAACTCACAGAAATTAATATGATAAAGGCAAAAAATGTTTAACGTAAAAGAAAACAGGGACCTTCCCTGGTGGCTCAGTGGTAAAGAGTCTGTCTGCCAAACCAGCAGAAATGGTTTGGTTCATAGCACATGGGACAACGAAGCCCAAGCCCAAGCCCCACAACTACGGAGCCCACGCACCACAAGGACTGAGGCCGCCTGCCCTGGAGCCCACGCTCCGCAACGAGAAACCACTGCAGTGAGAAGCCCGTGCACTGCAGCCAGAGCAGTCCCCGCTCCCGGCAACTAGAGAAAAGCTCGTGCAGCAACAAAGACCCAACACAGCCAAAAAATAAAATTTTTAAAGTTCCTTAAAAAAAAAAGAAAAAGAAAGGAAGAAAAAAAGGCAGTATAGAAGGAACAAAAACCATGAGATAAACAGAAAACAACTGGGAAACTGACAAATGAAAACCACTTCAATAATGACACGAAATATCATAGAACCAAGCATGCCAACAAAGAGCAGAGCACAGCAGAACAGATTTAACAAAGCAGCTGTCTGCTGTAAAGACATATTCATATGTCTTTACATATGAATATGTAATATTCATATAAATATAAATATAAAAGTAAAGACACATTCTGCTGTAGAGAGATTCAACTTTAGTCTCAAAGTTAAAAAATAAGGCAAAAGAACACGGAAACAGGTGCCATGTCCAGAGTAACCATTTGAGAGTGATTATATTCATATTAGACAAAACAGACTTTCAGTCAAGAAACGTTAGAGATAGAGAGGAACGCTTCGTGATGATAAAAGGTCAGCAGATCAGGAAGACAAGATGACTATAAGTGTGTGCATACACCTGACAGTCCCAATATATGAAGCAAAACCTGACAGAAACCAAAGGCTAAATAGACAAGCCTGCGTTTATAGGTGAAGATTTCCATATCCTACTATCGATAACTGAAAGAATAAAACAGAAAATAAGAAATGATATAGAAAACTGGATGCTGTCATCCAACTCGCCCCACCCAGCATTTACAGAACATGCCATCTTGTAACAGAATACTCATTCTTTTCAATGTACATGTACATGTACTACCACAGACCATATTCTAGGCCCCAAAACAAGCTTCAGAAAATCTGAAAGGGCTCAAGACATACAAAGATATCCTGACCTAGACACATCGTACTCAACTATCAAAAGCTAAAGACAGAGAGAAAACTTGTTCACTGACCACAGGGAATTAAATTTCAATTCTGGAAAATTTCCCAAAATTGACATTAAACAACACACTTCTAAATATGTCCCACTGGTCAAAGAAAAAAAGCACAAGGGAAATTAGAAAGCATTTGGAAGTAAATGAAAATGAAAATGCATCAGAATTTATGGGATGCAGTCAAAGCAGCGCTTAAGAGTAAATTTTATAGCTTTACATACCTATTCAGAAAACAAGAAGCTTAAAAAAAAAACAATCAATAATCTAAGCTTTCCATATTGTAAAACAAGAACAGAAGAGAAATTAAGCCCAAAACAAGCAGATGGTAGTAAACAATAAAGACCTGAGTAGAAATCAATGCAACAGTGGAACAACACAACTACGGATAAAAAGTTGGTTCTTTCAAAAGATCAACAAACTAATATACCATTAGCTAGACTGACCGGGGCGGCGGGGGTGTGGGGGAGAGGAAGAGAGCACACAATTTACCAATAATAGAAATGAAACAGGGACATCACTATGTGACAGAAATTTTAAGGACCACAATGAAATAGTATATAGCAAGAACAACTCTATGCCAACAAACTAGGCAATTCTGATGAAATGGAGACATGCCTAGGAAAATATAAATTATCACAATGGACCTCAGAATGAACAGAGAATCTATACAGACTTACAAGTCAATAAATTACTTAGTAATTTAAAGTCTTCCCAACAAAGGAAAAGCACAGGCTCGGATAATAGCTTCACTTATGGACTGTACAAAATACGTAATGAAGAAAAAAGCAACACTATACAAGCACTGTCAGAACAGGAAAGACCACTTCCCTACTCATTCTGTGAGGCCACTTTTACTCTGACCAGAAAAGCCAGACAAGGACATCATAAAAACAAAGCTAAATAAAAGCAAGCAAACAAACAAAAAAACCCTGCAGGACAGTATTTCCAGTAAGCATAGACACGGAAATCCCAAGCCATAGTCACCAACATATAAACAGGATTAAACACCCTGTCCAAGTGGGATCGTTTCCAAAAATGCAAGGATGGTTTCACATCTGAAAATCAACTAATGTAATACCTTATTAATAGAATAGAGGATAAAAGCTACAGGATCATCTTGATGCCCAGACATGCTCTTTTCTTCATTATGTATTTTGTACAGTTCATAAGTGAAGTTATCTGAGAACCATTTGAACCATTTGACAAATCTTGAACCATCAAGAACCATCTGACAAATATAAATTTATGACCAAACTTAAACTAGAAACTTTCTCAGCTGGGTAAGGAAATCTACAAAAACCTTACAGCTACTGTAACACTCAATGTGAAAGGCTGAAGACATTCCCCTAAATACCCTAGAAACTATACAAGCAAGATGTAAGTTCTCAGCATCCCTACTGACCATCAGACTATAGGTTCTACATAGCACAAAAAGGCACACACACATAGGTCAAGAAAGTAAAACTGTCTCTCTGAAAATGATATGATTCAGTATGCTGAGGAACACTAAGGAATATACAAAATAACCATGAGAACTAATAAGTGGGTCTGGCCAGCTTGAAGGGTACAAGTCCAACATATAAAAATAGACTGTATTTCTATGTAAGAGCAATGGATAATCCAAGAGCAATCCCATCCAACATATCAAAAAGAATAACCTACTTGGGAATCAATGATCCATTTAATGACCAAAGTTCAAAAATTTTACCCTGAAAACTTCAAAATGTTACTGGGAGAAACTGAAGATCTAAATAAATAGGGCTCATCCTGGTCAACGTGAGGCTGACGTTTGCTAATCCGAAAAGGACAAGGAAGCGCTCGACTCTGCTTTTCCTGTCTTTGCCAAGAAGATTTTCTCAATAACGTGGTCTATCTGAAAAGATTTCGTGCTCAAACCATCAGACACTGATGAGCTGGGAGGAGCTGTCAGGTTGTTAGCACCAAGTCAAAGCCGAGAGCCGCCACAGATAATCTCAGAAATTACTGCTGCAAAACTCTCTTTGAAGCTGTAAGTGAGGACATTGTCTAGGAATTATAAACTAAGGATGAGAAAAATTAAAGCGCTGTCCTGAAGGGAGAACTCTGCATTGGAGGGCGCTGCCGGACGACAGATCCTCAAACGTTGTTGGTGTTCTGCCCCAGAGGAAGGCGGCTTTGGGAATCCTAGCTTATTAGGCCACGTTTGCAGCTCTGAGCTGACTTCATTGCAGGGAATACCGTTTTAATGGATACAACACTTACTATTTACTGTGGGTTTTGTGTTTATATGGCTGGAGTAAAACAATTAGGGTAAGCTGTTGCCAGGCCGAGCTGGCGTCTTATTTATGAATGGGTTTAGGGTTGCTTTATAGGCTTAAATCAAAATCAGTCCATGCATCCACAAAAGCCTCAACGCACAAACACTGAACATTTCTTTCAAAGCTAGGACATACGGACTGTATCAAGGGATCAGATATAATTATAGGGAAGGGAGGCTTTCCACTCTTCACCCTATAGTGTTGTTTGTTTAACATAACATGAAAACAACAACAGAAGGCCAGACACACGGAGACCCGCTTGGTAACTCGAGACCAGGACTCAGATCATTTTTTGCTCCTGGTTCCTTTCTTGTTTACTTACTAGGGCTTTGAATTATCTAAGAAGGCTTGCTGGGATTTAACGGGGAATATATACTTTGTGCTGGCTGATGGATTCCAAGGAGATGGTCAGGATAACCAGATTCAAGCAGCCGTGCAACCCAGGGGCTGAAAGGTTTGTAAGTGGAGGAGTGAAGTGGGGATAATTCAGCTCCGGCAGGCGCTCTGCGCTGAGCAGACCTGGACCAGCACAGCGGCGACAAACCCGACTCAGTCTAAACAGTCATAGTGATGATGCTTGAGATGTGCTATTTCCTCCCAGTAATCAAAAGCTTTTAAAAATAATCTGCAGGACTGTCTATTCACTCGTTTAATTAAGAACTTTGCATTACTCATTAATGCATTTTTTTCCAAATAATACTTTAACTGCTGAAAATCTTTATTAAGTATCCAAGTATCTGCACCCTTCCTGCTCCACACTCCCAAATGGAGGACCAGTCGCCCCATTCACCAGTCAGCACTTCACCAACGCAACTAGATTCCAGAGTGCGGTTTTCATAACCTAACTGCTCTCAGTTATCAAATAACGTATTTCTATTTCCTACCGTGTCATCACAAAATGCATTATATTCAGTGGTCTCCCTGAACACCATTATACATCTAGAGCTATAGAATTTCTATAAGGGAAGGAATTCCACGAACACTTTAAAAACGGATTTTTACAGAACAATGACTACTGTATTTTAAGTGGTCTCAAAATCATTAATGGGAAAATAAAACCAGAGTTTCCCATCAACACCTTTATTAAAATACAGACTTTCTCACTAAAATACAAACTTTACTGGTGATCTAACCAAAGGTCACCAAAGCCAACTTTTTAATAAAACACGCAGCAATTTTAAGAGGTACTGAACGCTACATCTTCAATTATACCTCAATGAGGAGGAGGGCAGAGCTGCTTTTGTCTGTTTAAAAGCCAGCTACCTCCCCAGTGCCCGGCACATAGACAGTCAGTAAGTATCTCTTGAGTTAATCAAGGAAAGACACGCAATGATGGCATTTGGCTGCAGCGTGACTGAGAAGATTCAATTATCTAAGAAGTTAATAGTTATTGCCTGCACTATTTATAAGGCCTTTTTACTAATAATATTCCTTTTTACCCACACAACCCTATGAAGTAGGTTGAACACGTGTTACTTTTACCAGCTTATCCACGAGGACACAGCTCTGGAGGGAAAGCCGAGGTCCCCTGGCCAGCACGCCCTCTGCAGCGGCGGGGCTGGGACTGGCCCTCCGGTCCCTGCTGCCCAGTCCCACGCCTGCACCCTGTTCCTGTTTCCCCCCGAGGCCGAGGCACCTTCCCCCGCACCCGCCCTGGCCCGTCTGTCCTGGAGAGTTTCACTGCTCCACCGTGCCAAGTCTGCACCTGAGCGTCACTGGGGCACGGAGCTCATAGGTTTTGTTTCCAGCTGCATCCCTTCAACTTTTAAGTGCCTGGCACACAGCGGGTGCAAAATAAATAGGAATTCTCTTTACGATTTTTTTTTTTTGGATGTGTGTGTGAGTTGCCAAAACTAGTCAGTGTATCAAAAAGCAGACACATCACTATGCTGACAAATGTCCGTCTAGTCACAGCTACGGTTTTCCCAGTGGTCATGTATGGACCCGAGAGCTGGACCATAAAGAAGGCTGAGCACGGAAGAATTGATGCTTTTGAACTGTGGTGTTGGAGAAGACTCTTGAAAGCCCCTTGGACTGCAAGGAGATCCAACCAGTCCATCCTAAAGGAAATCAGTCCTGAATATTCACTGGAAGGACTGATGCTGAAGCTGAAACTCCAACACTTTGGCCACCTGATGCAAAGATTCAACTCAGTGGAAAAGACCCTGATGCTGGGAAAGACTGAGGGCAGGAGAAGCGGGCAACAGAGGATGAGATGGCTGGATGGCATCACCAACTCAACGGACATGAGTTTGAGCAAGCTCCGGGAGACAGTGGAGAACAGAGGCGCCTGGGGTGCTCCAGTCCACAGGGTTGCAGAGAGCTGGACATGACTCAGCCATTGACGACTGAAATTTGTTACAACATTGCTTCTGTTTTATTTTTTTGACAAAGAGGCATGTGGGATCTTAGCTTCCTGACCAGGCATCGAACCTGCACCAGCTGCATTGAAAGGCAGAGTCTTAATCCCTGGACCACTGAATTTGTTACAATATTGTCTCTGTTTTATTTTTTTGACAAAGAGGCATGTGGGATCTTAGCTTCCTGACCAGGGATCGAACCTGCACTGGCTGCATTGAAAGGCAGAGTCTTAATCCCTGGACCAGGGAAGTCCCAGAAGGAATGATCTAACAGCTTAAACTTGTGGGGGAGGGACTCTGTTCTGGTATGACCATTTAGGGGATATTTTATGTTAAAAATAAAAAATGAACAAAGTCCTTTGAATAATAAGTTTATATTCAGGAGCACTGAAGTGAGAAAGAATAAAGAACATATACTTAAATGATTGCTCCCAAATAAACTATGAATAATAAGTAACATACCAAGCACAGAGAACTTAAAATTAAAAATCTTTGGAAAAAAAACATACTATGCAAGTATCACACTGTTCAGTGTTGGCCTTACTTTCGGTAACTTCTGCTTATAATTCTGTTAACCTCCAAAAGCACTAGGCAGGTAACCACTGACGTACGCTTTCATAAGGGCTTCCCAGGTGGTGCTGGTGCAGAGAATCCAGCTGCCAAAGCAGGAGGCACAAGAGACTCTGGGTTCGATTCCTGGGTCGGGAAGATCCCCTGAGAAGGAAATGGCAACCCACTCCAGTGTTCTTGCCTGGAGAATCCGATGCACACAGAGGAGCCTGACGGGCCACATATAGTTCATGAGGCCACAGAGAGTGAGACACATCACTGAGTGACTGAGCACACATGCTTCCATAAAGACTCCTTTTGCCAAAAATTAGTGTTATCTGTTTCAGTAATTGGTTCAGTTCAGTCACTCAGTCATGTCCGACTCTTTGCGACCCCATGGACTGCAGCACGCCAGGCATCCCTGTCCATCACCAACTCCCAGAGTTTATGCAAACTCATGTCCATCAAGTCGGTGATGCCATCCAGCCATCTCATCCTCTGTCGTCCCCTTCTCCTCCTGCCTTCAATCTTTCCCAGCATCAGGGTCTTTTCAAATGAGTCAGTTCTTTGCATCAGGTGGCCAAAGTATTAGAGTTTCACCTTCAGCATCAGTCTTTCCAATGAATATTCAGGGCTGATTTCTTTCAGGATGGACTGGTGGGATCTCCTTGCAGTCCAAGGGCCTCTCAAGAGTTTTCTCCAACACCACAGTTCAAAAGCATCCATTCTTCCGCACTCAGCTTTCTTTATAGTCCAACTTAGTTACTACAGTAATCTGTCTCTTGCCTCTATCACCTTCAAAAACAAAAGACCATCCCACCCACTCCTGGGCATGTATCTGGACAAAACTATAATTCAAAGAATTACATGCACCCCTATGTTCACAGTAATACTCTACACCATAGTCTAGACATG
Organism: Cervus canadensis; assembly: GCF_019320065.1. NCBI lineage: Eukaryota > Metazoa > Chordata > Mammalia > Artiodactyla > Cervidae > Cervus > Cervus canadensis. Next base: position 2,616,119 of record NC_057413.1, on the reverse strand, counting down.
GAGACAACCTAAATGTCCGTTGCCAGATGAGTAGATAAAGATGTGGAGTGTGTGTGTACACACACACACACACACACACATAATGGAGTATTACTCAGCTGTAGAAAAGGATGAAATCATGTCACTTCCAGCAACATGGATGGGCCTAGAGATAATCAATATGATTAAGTCATGGTAAGTCAAAGACAAATACCACATGATATCATTATGTGTGAAATCTAAACTGTGACACGAATTTACCTATGAAACAGAAATTCACAGACAGGAAAGACACTTGTGGCTGCCAAGGGTAAGGGGTGGGGGAAGGATGGACTGGAAGTGTGGGGTTCGCAGATGCAAACTATTCCATATTAGATGGAGAGCCAAACAGGGTCCTACGTAGAGCACAGAACTATGGTCAACACCCTAAAATAAGCCATCACTGAAAAGGAATGTGAAAAAGAATACTTACATGTGTAAATAAATCATTCTGCTGTGCAGCGGGAATTAACACGACACTGTAGATCAGTCAGATTTAGAAAAATTAAATGACGAATAGACTGACCTGCACCAGTGTCATAAGGGGCTTCACAGGGAGGCCTTAAAGAGACCATCTCAGATCGGCATCCATGCAGTTAAGGCCTCAGACCCCCAACACTGAGTACCCCCTAAAAAGTCAAATCAGGACTGAGACGCACCATCAGAAGGCTGTACACAGCCACACATCGAAACCGTCCTGGTCTATCACTTCTCCAGGAATTCTTCTTCTCCTGGTCAAAATATCTGGCGTTTCACTCAACGGAAAGAAAAATTCAGGTCAGCCACTCATGATGTAGCTTCCTGACTGCCTGTGAGACCTTTGCTGCCATCAATTTCAACAAGAAAGTTGTGATTTGTTCTTACAGTCCTGCTCATTTACTCATTTGTCAAAAACAGAACATTTTCAAAGTCCTAACAAGAGGTGTAAATCTGGCCCTGGGTACTAGCAACTGATGTGAAATTGACTGTTTGGTAATGTTTGGTAAAGGATGTCAAAGGTAATTCTGTCTAAAAGTCTTCACAGAACTCTCCCAATTGTATAAAAATATGCTATAGGAAAAAGTTTTAAGCAAAAAAATCAATCTGCTACCCTTGAGCTTTACCCTAAATTCATTCATTTATGAAACAAATATTGAGTGCCACTATTTGTTTGAGACCTTGGATATTATATGTGGATTCCTCTGCCCCCACCCCCAAAATCCTGCCTTACAGAAGTTACTTTATTTCTGGAAAAAGCCTGCCAAATTTCAAAGAATAGGTGATTATGATTGAATTTTACTGAACTTCATTATGTGTAAGTGAAAGAACAAGTAACGGAAATTTTAACCAGACTTCTCCCAGGTCTCTAAGTGTGAGATGCTCAGAAAAGCTTTAGCAGATCTTCCTAAGCATTCTTATGGCAATCCCAACCTGCAGGTAAAACCCCAAAACTCCTGCAGATAGTTCCCGGTTCCGTCCCCAGAGTGCTGGAGGCTTCCTGCATCTTCCAGGGACTGTTGCTAGTAAAATAAAACAGTGGTTGTGAATGTTTAAGGGGTGGTTTGTTTTCTGTCTGCTCTAAAGCACAATATTACAAATCTGAATTTAAAAATCACCATATTAACCTTGGGGGAAAAAAAGTGTTAAAAGTCAGAACTTGATGTCTATCATGAGCTTCATATAGTGACTAGACAAATCCTACTTCACTCTTAACTTCTTCAGTTCATGACAAGAAGAAACTGCAAAGACCCCTATACTTTGAATTTTCTACCTACAAATCACTCAACTGTCACCACTGAATGTCAGGTTTAGGACACAAAAGTGATTTGAGACCTGGACCCGAGTAGCACAGGATGCTCAACCTATAACAGCCTCTTGGCTGACGGAAGGAGGTGGAAAAGAGGCATTCCAGTCCACCCAACAGGACGCTGGGGACCTCCAAGAGCTGGGTGGCATCATGGTACCTCATGAACGAAGGAGATGGGTCTTTTCACGTGCCAGTGTCTTCCCAAGGCCTCCTGACTCTCACGCCTGGGACAGGACCCAGACCTGCAGCTGGCCTCACACACGGCCCCGGCAGGACCACTAGCGACTCCTCGGTTAAGTCAAGCGTGGGTTTCAAGCGCGGGATCGACATGACCTAACTTGGGAATTATTAGCTTGAGGGGTGGCTGTGTACAAGTAGAGTGTGGGCCTGAGACTGTAGCTGAAACCTATTAGGAAACTACTTGCTGCCCCAACTGGGAAACAGAAAGAGAAGTTACGGAGAAGCTTAATTTTATAGATTCAAGAGGATACGCGTATGTGCCGGTTTGCCTAAGACAGTCTTGACTCACACCTGCTGTCTCCATGTCCAATCTGGTCTCACACATGTCCTTTTTTCATTTTTAACTAAGTATTATAGTTCACCACCATTAACCTAAGTTTTTGTTTTGATAAACCTCCACTATATATACCTTGCTTCTGCCACAAACTCACTGGTCATGTGCAAGACACATGTGCAGTGAACAGAGTTCTTATTTAAACACGTGGTTACATCTGAAAGTCAACCAGCAATAAACCACCAATTTTCCAGGCCCTTCTCATTGGTGAATTGTCTCAAACATTAAAATGAGAATTAGCTCCAAACCTTCTTAAATTCTTCCCCCAAAGAGAAAAGGGAATACTTCCTAATTCATCCTGTGAGGCATATCTTGATAACAAAGCCAGAAAAATGTCACAATAAAGCTACACATCTGCATCTCTTACAAATACAGAAGCAAAAGTGAAAGTCACTGTCATGTTTGACCCTTTGCAACCCCACAGACTATCACTTCAGTTCAGCTGAGTCGCTCAGTCGTGTCCGACTCTTTACGACCTCATGGACTGCAGCACGCCAGGTCTCCCTGTCCCTCACCAACTCCCAGAGTTTACTCAAACTCATGTCCATCGAGTGATGCCATCCAACCATCTCATCCTCTGTGGTCCCCTTCTCCTCCTGCCCTCAATCTTTCCCAGCACCAGGGTCTTTTCAAATGAGTCAGCTCTTTGCATCAGGTGGCCAAAGTACTGGAGTTTCACCTTCATCATCAGTCCTTCCAATGAATATTCAGGACTGATCTCCTTTAGGATGGACTGGTTGGATCTCCTTGCAGTCCAAAGGCCTCTCAAGAGTCTTCTCCAACACAATTCAAAAGCATCAATTCTTCGGCACTCAGCTTTCTTTATAGTCCAACTCTCACATCCATATATGACCACTGGAAAAACCATAGCCTTGACTAGACGGATCTTTGTTGGCAAATAATGTCTCTGCTTTTTAATATGCTGTCTAGGTTGGTTATAACTTTTCTTCCAAGGAGTAAGCATCTTTTAATTTCATGGCTGCAGTCACCATCTGCAGTGATTTTGGAGCCCCCCAGAATAAAGTCTGCCACTGTTTCCCCATCTATTTGCCATGAAGTGATAGGACTGGATGCCATGATCTTAGTTTTCTGAATGTTGAGCTTTAAGCCAACTTTTTCACTCTCCTCTTTCACTTTCATCAAGAGGGTCTTTAGTTCTTCACTTTCTGCCATAAGGGTGGTGTCATCTGCATATCTGAGGTTGTTGATATTTCTCCCAGCAATCTTGATTCCAGCTTGTGCTTCCTCCAGCCCAGCGTTTCACACGATGTACTCTGCATGTAAGTTAAATAGGCAGGGTGACAATATACAGCCTTGACGTACTCCTTTTCCTATATTGAACCAGTCTGTTGTTCCGTGTCCAGTTCTAACTGTTGCTTCCTGACCTGTATACCTTGGACTATACAGAAGCAAAAGCCCTCAACAAAATGCAGCAGGTTCTCAGTATTCACAGCAGTTATGCTGACACAGGACGGCAGTGTGTCTCCTGGGTTGGTTTCAGCTAAGGGTGCACGTCAGGTGACTCGAATGTCCCACCCCTTTCAGAGTGCCATGAATAACCAGGAAGGAACCATGATACTCATTCTGGGGTTACAAATAAATTTCAGCATGTAGGAGAATTCACAAACATGGAATACACAAATGAGGATCAACTGTATCACCAAGCTGAATCCATATTAAAGGGACTATGACCAAATGTGATTTATCCCAGAAACAAGGGTAGTTCAACACAAGAAAATCAATTTAATGTATCACATTAATAAAACAAAGAGAAAAAAAAAAAAACCACAAGATCACTTCAATCAATGAGAAAAGGCTCTAATAATATCCAACCCTTTCATGATGAAAACATTCAACTAGGAATTGTAGAGAACCTCAACATGATGAAAGGCATTTATGAAAAACCCACAGTTAACATCTTACTCAATGGTAAGACAAGGATGCCCCACTTTCACCACTGCTATTCAACATTGTAATGAAGTTCTAGCCAGAGCAATCAGATAAGAAAAATACATAAAAAGCATCTTAATTTAAAAAGGAGCTTTAGTAAAGCTATCACTATTCACAGATGACAGGATCTTGTATATAGAAAATATATGTAAAGGATTCACATGAAAGCTACAAAAGCAAATCAACAAAGTTTCAGGACACAAGATAAACACACAAATGTCAGTCAGTGTGTTTCTATACACCTGGTGATGGATAATACTCAAAGAGATCTACAGATTCAATGGAATTGCTATCAAAATTCCAACGGCAATGTTTTTTTTGCAGAAATGGAAAAGCTGATCCTCAGATTCATATGGAAGGGTTTCTGGAGAGTCATAGCAACCTTCAAGTAACAGGAGGCTCACACTTCCCAATTTCAAAATTCAACCCAGTGCTATCAGAATCAAAACACTGTGGTACTAACATAATGGTAAACACACAGGAATTGAACTGAGACTCCAGATGTATACATCCATGGCCCAGTGATTGTTGACAACGATGCCTGTTCAGTGGGGAAAGAACAGTCTCTTTAACAAAGGCTTCTGGGACAGCTGGAGAGCCACCAGCGAAAGAATGAAGGTGGAACCCCACACCTTACACCACATGCGAAAGAACTCAAAATGGATCAACAACTTAATGTGAGAACAAAACCCACAAAATGCTTAGAAGAAAACCGGGGATAAATCTTCATGACAATGAAGTCAGCAGTGGATTCTTAACACCCAAAGCACAAGAAAGAAAAAAAAAACAGACAAACTGGTCTTCCATTTTACAACTCTGTGTTTCAAAAGACATTATCAAGAGAATGAAAACATAGCCAACAAACAGGAGAAAAGATCTGCAAATCATTGTCTGTGATAAGGGTTTAATATTCAGAACACAAAGAACTCCTACAACTCAACCACAAACAACTCAATGGAAAAAAAAATGGGCAAAGGACTAGATATTTCTCCAAAAATATACAAATGTCTAATAAATGTGTGAAAAGATGGAGAACATCATTACTATGAGATACACCTCGCACCTACTAGGATGGCTATGCTTTCAACAAAAAAAAGGGAGAAAATAAGTGTTGGTGGTGTTGCTGGTTGGAATGTAAAACGGGAGTTAACTGCTATATAATAGTTTGGTGGTTAAACACAGTTAAACACAGAATTATAATACCATATGACCAAACTATGACCCACCATACAACCCGTATGACCTGCTCCTAGATACACAGAGCTCTCTTACTATCCTGGAGTGTTCCGAGGAAAGCTCTCATAAACTGAAATGCTGCAAGATGAACAATTGATGAACTTGGGACACGTCCTGCTCTCAGATGCACAAAATAAACAGAGATCAAGCCCAGATGTTCAGACACAGTTCCAGGCCTCGGCGGTCCGATGGTCAGACGCTGGGTGCAGTTCTGGCGGCGGGGAGCCCGCGGGGCGGCCTCTCTCACTGCCGGGGTGCCCACTACCTGCACGGCAGCTCGCTGCAAGACACGTGATCAACACTTTGCTTTTCACCTTTTTCCAGAAAAGTAAAACTCTTCTCCCAATGTCTTTCAGTTACTGAAAGCAGATACTAAGGGAGGTCTTTTGTAAAAGTTAACAGGCGTAAAGCAATCTTTTAAACAAAATGGGGTGGGGGGCCTGTATACCCAAAGTAATTGAAAAGAGACACCCATAAACTTATGTTAATTTTCACTGCGGCATTACATACAGTAGCCAAAATGCAGACGTCACCCACATGTCCACTGACAGATGAATGGAGGAATAAAATACACACCGGACTATTTTCAACCATGAAAAGAAACGCAGTTCTTATGCATGCTACAACAAGGATAAACCTTGGAAACCATATGTTAAAAGATGGAAGTCAGACACAAGAGGACAAGTGTTACATGAGTCCACTTACATAAAACACCCAGAATATGCGCAGTTCACTGAGACAAAAAGCAGCGTAGTCTGGTTCTCTCAGGGACTGGGGAAACAGAAGGAGGTGTTTTTACTTGAGTTACAGAGTTTCTGTTTGGGCGGATGAAAAAGTTTTGGTAATAGACAGTGGTGACGGTTGGACAACACTGAACGTTGCTGCCCATTGCCACTGAGTCTCACACTTCAAATGGCTATAACTGCAAACTTATGTGTATTTTATCACTGTAAATAACAAGGTACAGATAGATTAGATACAACACCCAGCACCTGATCACAACTCCTGAGCCTGGAATCCCCACACTGACAAGAAAGGCGCTCTTAGCAGAGACAGACCGACAGCTACTCCCAGAAGTTGGCAGTATTTTATTAAAAGTGTTGTGTACAAGTATGGGGCTTCCCTGGTTCAATTCCTGCATTGGGAAGATCCACTGGTGAAGGGATAGGCTACCCACTCCACGATTTGTGGGCTTCTCTGGTAGCTCAGCTGGTAAAGAATCCACCTGCAATACGGAAGACCTGGGTTCTGCCCCTGGGTTGGGAAGATCCCCCGGAGAAGGGAACGGCTGCCCACTCCAGTACTCTGACCTGGAGAATCCCACGGACTGTATGGCCCATGGGGTCACGAAGAGTCATACGAGTATACACAATTGGGAAATGGGACTGTTCTCTGAATATTTATTCTTTCTGTTAAACTCATCACGGATAAGATTAAGAATCTTAAAGGTAAAGGTCATCATTGAAATATGAATACTAGTGGGAACTGAGGAAAGCTATCCCCCTGTTTATACAGAGGTGCAAACTCACTGCTAACATTTATTAAGGAGAGACGCTGAATCCTCCTGCCTCTGCTTTCTAGATGGGGAAGGACTCCGACTGCCACTTCAGCCCGACGGTCCCAAGCTGACGCTGCCATCCTCACGGCAGAAAGAGCCTCGCACGTGTGAGCAGTGACGCCCAGGAGGTCTCAGGCAGGGTGAGGCACAGCTCTGAGGACCATCCCGTTCTGCAGGGACTCTGGCTCCGTCATGCCCCCCAGGTTCATCCTTACACCGCAGCATCCCACGGCGAGATCAACGGAGCCCCCCAACCCGAGAGCACAAAAGTGGAGCTCTGGGGCCACAGATTTGCTCTCTGTATGACCTGGTTATCATTTGAAAGATGAAAATGTCTTGCACATGATTATGAGAACTTCAAGGCCACGAAACAAGGGTTTCATTCTCCACACTGGACGGCAGTAGTAAGTGGCGAGGGGAACCCCCGCCCCAGCCATGGTCTGAAAAGGCAGCCGAATAAGCGGACGTGCTCACCATGGTTCGTGGAGAGAGGGGGCTTCTGCTGGCTCCGTGAAACCGAGGTTGCTTTCATCACCTGAACTAGGAGCTCCTGACCTTCAGCCCTATCGGGTGAGTCGATTACATACACCTCTTCCGCCTTCAGCTCTCAACGTGTGAACTGACCCTGCTTGGTTTTCACAAAATTATAGACTATTAACCAACCAATCATCAATCAATCAGCAGTGTCACTGACGCAGGAACTCATTTCCGCTCACCAAGGAACATGAAGCAGTCCCTTCATTACTGCCTGATGAGGAACAACGATATTCCCACCGACAAACATTCAGGCAGACGTTCTTGTAAATCAGTTTGCTACAGTTATTGCATTTCCCTCCCCAAACTAATATTCTTCCTTTATTTTTTTATATACTGTTCGAGCTAAAGGAGATTCCATTTACGGCAGTAATAGTTTAAAAAGAGAAGGTAAGCTAATTTAGAGAAAAAGTGGACAGTATGGGTGATGCTCATGCTGCAAAAATCGAGAACTTCAGCCTGGGGATTTACGGTGTGGCAGCAATTACCTAATGGAAAAGGTAGATGCGTATTTTAATCTACAGTTTTTTAAGAACACACAGATCCCCAAAGACACTTTCACAAGAATCCCTCTGTGACAATGATCGCCAGCCCCCTGCTGTGCGTGCTGGACTTCCGAACCTTCGCTCGCTGCCCTCGGCTCATGAAGGACCAGGGTCCCCGGATGAGGAGGTGAGAGAGAGGCGAACAGCCGCAACGTCAGTGAGAATCTACACGGCATCATTAATGGGATCGTACAACCAAACGTGATGTAAGAAGAAACGAACTTGTTTACAAAACACAAGACTCGTGGAAGGGGCAGGAGAGGGGTAAATTAGGAGCTTCGTGTTGACGCGCACACACTACTATATATGAAATAGCTAGACAGCGAGGACCTACCAAACAGTACAGGGAAGTGTACTCTGCATCTTGTAATAACCCGTAACGGTGAAGAATCTGAAAAAGTATACACACACACATATATAAAACGGAATCAGTCTGCTATACTCCTAAGACTATCACAATATTGTAAATCAACTATAATAAAAAATCAAATATTTAAAAGTGAGATATCAAAATTTAAGAACTGAAGTATAGTTGATTTATAATATTGTACATTCTGTAGAGCAAAAGATACGTGTTTTTAAAAGTTACAGTTGGTGGGAGACAAGGAAAAAGCACAGTTACTTACAGCGTGAAGAAAGGCGATGGCGGAGGGACATTAGCGCGAGCACGCCTTGGAAAAGAAGAGGAACTAAAATGACCAAAGAAAAGTAGGTCCGGTCTCACTATTAAGGCAACTGTACACCAATTCCGGTCCATCAGACACCGGCGGTAATGAGCAGTGTCGATACAAATACAGGAAAACAGACGTTCGATGGGAATGTGAACAAGCAGTCTAGAGACACACAGGACTTTTAAATGTGTGTACCTTTGGGCCCAGCAGTCTATTTGCAGAACCGGTAAATAACCTAAATGTCAACAAAGAAAAACTAAATAAATTACATAGTATATCCATACTTAGGAATAAAAACCAGGAGGCTCTCAAAAGAGGTGGGGCAGGTGGACACGTACAGTGACCACTGACCACACATAAAACCTACTTCAATTCTACAAGAAAAAGCAACACAGCCGTATTCATATGAACATCTGGGTACAAGTCCTGTCTCTCTCCAATACACACAGCTACACACACACACACAGGGGTGCACGCGAGCTCTGAAAGGGCAGGCGGGAGGCTGAGGAAACAGAGGTCCCCTTTCCACCTGCGACTGTTACTGAGATCTCAGCAGGCACTGCGGAGTCCTGACTCACAGGTGACAAAGCTGACTCTGCGACGGAGGGGCGGGGGGCACTGAGTCTCAGAGAGAAAACCAGGATCCTCCGTGACGCGTGGGGCTGAGAGCTGGCCCTGTGACGTCCCATCATCTCAGGGGACCCCTTCTCCCAACGCCTTTGTGCCAACGCTGCGCGCCGACAGGAGCCCACAGGGACCTCACCCCCGAGAGGGTCTGTCAGCTCTGCTCCTGTACCCCTAAACCCTCGGCGACCCACAACAGAGCTTCCGAGAGCTCCAAGGCCTCCGACTTCTCGGGCCTGCTGTGGACGGCTGAGCCGCTCGCTGCTCAGCTTCCTTTTCCAAGAGGCTCAACTTTAATTTTCTTAAAGGTTGTTTCTTCCCTCATGATTTCAACTCTAAAATAATTCGCTAAATATAAAAACAGCTGCTTACACACAAAGTTTAAGAGAACTTATTACTCGCGACATTTTCGGAAAACGCATGTTGTTCCCAAAAGTTTGCTAAGAATAATTTTAACTAAAAGTGGAAATGAAAATACTGTGAGTGCAGTACAGACCCATCAAAGTTAATGCTCATTTTATTAGAAATAAAAAACACGAATGTCACAGCACCAAAGCTTCTGTTCACGAGTCTGAGATGGAGATCTTAAGATGAATTCCACCAAAACATCGAGAAACAATTTCATTCTGACGACAATTGATACCCAAACCAAATCAGAATAGCCCAACGTGAAAAAAACAGTATGGGTCAATTTCAGAGCAGAGATCTAAACTTCCTAAACATGCAAGTGAGCAAACTGAATGCCATCAGGGGCAGAAGAATAACAGTGACGGGGGTGGGGTGGGGGGTGGTCCCAGGAGCGGCCGGGGAACTCACCTGAGGACATCCATCCCTGCCCTCAGGTACAGGACTGTGTGTGTTGGTCGCTCGGTCGTGTCCGACTCTTTGCGACCCCACGGACTGTAGTCCACCAGGCTCCACTGTCCATGGGATTCTCCAGGCAAGAATCCTGGAGTGGGTGGCCATGCCCTCCTCCAGGGGATCTTCCTGACCCAAGAACTGAACACCGGTCTCCTGCATTGCAGGCAGATTCTTTACTGCTGAACCACAAGGAAGCTCTCAGGTATGGGTAAAGCAGAACATTATCACCAGATGCTGGAAAAGCTCGCATGGGTTCAAACAATTAAGAAAGACTTCTTAGCCACATTATAAAAAAAGAAAAACCTGGATAGGAGAAGAGCTACTGTAAGACGTTTTCAGAAACGACCACACTCTGACGGTGGTGTGTTAGACGTGCTCCTGGTGAGTGATGAGAGTGACGGCTGGTGTCCCCTGTCCTGCCGCCTCTGTCAACGCCGCCCAGGAGCCCTCGGCCCACTTTGGGTGAGAAAGTGAAATCCACGTGTAAATACTAAGAGGGATGCATGTATAAAACCGTAATTACTCAGAAAATCCTGGCGGTCTAACTGATGATTAAAACGATTAGCGTCGAGCAAGAGAACCAGGCACAAGATCAACACACAAAAGGACCCCGGTGATTTTCCTACAGGCTGGCAATCAATGAAAAGCCAATCTTTTAAGAACTCTCATTCATAACAGCTAGAACAATTACCTAAGAATAAGCCTAACAGAAAATAAACAAAACTACCATATGCAACCCACATGTACATAAATGCGCAGACACACATACAACCAACTATGAAGCTTTAGCTGAAGCAATTACAGCTAAAATAAAGAGAAATACCATGCTTGGGCAAGAGGAGCAGAAGGCTCCAACTTCCAATCCATATGAATCTAGAAATTCAATACAATCTCCTGCCATGGAAACTCCAAAAGAACTTTTCACAAAACTTGACAGGCCGATTTTAAATTTCCTATACAAGACAAATGTGAAATTTAAGTCATTATAGTTTTGAATCCCAAGAAAGCCGGGACTTGATACGAAACTTGATATGAAAACACAAAGCTGCAGTAATTAAAACAATGTTATAAATAAAGAATATGCAAATTGACCACCAAAACAAAATCAGAGTCAAACCAACACAGCCACTCTGGAGGGCAATTTTAAATTAAAAATGCTCACACTCTTCCATCCAGCTATTTCCTCGGCGTGTGTACATGAGACACAGCGCCCCGAAGGGTTCACTGCGGTGCTGGGCGTCTCAGAAAAACAACGGGCTTGCAGACAGGCTCATGTCCTCCAGTGGGGAAGTGACGGGTCACCTGATGATGCACAAGGAAGGTCAAGAGACAGACCCACCGGACACCGAGACAGAGACCATTAGAAGCTTCCAGGGGCATTTTGGGGATGGAGAAAGTTACAACAGTAGACCAGTGGTGTAAATTCTAAATGCACTGGTGGTGTCTTCTACGCTCATCGTATGCACACAAAATCACACGGTACAAAAACCTAGGAGTCTTGTTAGAAGGCAGGCTTCGAGCCCAGGTTCGAAACTTCTACATCTCTGACCAGCTCCACGAGATGCTGACGGCTAAGTGGAGCCAGGGCGCAGAGATGCTCTGAAAGCTCCCGGGGAGACTGATCCGGGGGTCGCTGGTGAGAAGACAGGCAATCAGGAGCCAGGGTGAAAGAGGGCGCCTGCCTTACTGGTAAGGTTCACATTTACTGTTTAAGAACAACGTGGCTAAGTGCAGTGTCATTAAAAGCTAGCTTTAAAAAACCGCTATAGGCCACTCCTGACTGTCTAGTTGCTGGATGCTAGGGCCCTCCCAGGGTGGGGGGGGTCAGATCACAGTTGGGGGGGGGGGGTCCAGTGATGGCTGCTCTACCCTCAGAAGATGCTGGGTAACTGGTCAGAAGAGCCCCCTTGGAAGGAACTTAAGCTGGGGGTGACAGCCTACCCCCACTGCAGAGGCACTCTTACAAACACTATTTTAAATCAAGTATTCTATCTCTGCTGAAAATTTTTAAGTAAGTTTATTAAAAATAAACAACTGCTATTTTTATCTGAAGTCGTATCTACGCAACATAATTGAGAAGTTTTTCACGTGGCTTACTGTGTGCTTCATCTCTATCGAATATTCCTGCTAATTAATCTTTCCAGAGGAAATCATTCTTAACTAAGGAAGAATTAACAAATGCGCAGACAGCCCCCTTCTATGGTGACAGCTAGGAAAAAGTCTCCAGGCCTGGACCTGACAAGGGAGGGACCTGACCCCGAAGCTCCGCCTGCTCCGGGTTAAGTCCTGGCCTGGCCTTCCGGGCCGTTCACAGCAACCACGTTCCTGCCCTCTTTAACCAACCAGGTACCCTCACCGCCAAGAGCGCTGGATGAACACGAGCTATCAAGCTCGATTTCAGAAATTTCTAAAAGTAAAAGAAAAATTTACTCATCAGGTTGGGTGGTGGTGGTGGGGGGGTAGCCAATTCACTCTCTGATTAGCATATTTTTAATAGGTCTTCGTGTCTTGAAGTAGACACTGGTTTATATAAGCATTATTCCCATTCAAAAGCACCGTCTAGTCAAGCCTAATTTTTTGTCTAGTGTGAAAATATAACTCAAACCTTTATTCTAGCTAAAGCCATTGTTAACCATGGAGCTTCAAGAGACAATTCCTCCCTCTTTTATCAGATTCAAAACAAATACAGCTGAACTCAATGTGCAAACAATCTCAGGTATGCAGAAACCGACTGCAGGACGGAGTCGAGGAGATCTGTGTTCCCTCTATTGTCCATCAAGGAGACACACGGGGAACGCAGAGGAAGAACCACGCGGAGAGAAACCCGGGACACACGGGGCCGAGACAGAGATGCAGTAAATAGTCAAGCTAAACGGGCCAAGAGTTCTACAAGATTTTCTAACTGTGTGTTTTCATTTAAATGACGAACTAACAAAAACCAGCTCGATCATTAAGCTGAATTACTCTTAAGGGTTATTCTGCCGGTGAAAGACACACGGAACGCATGCCTACAACTGGCATGGCAGGGAGACTGCGTTCTGGGAGGGGCGTCAGAGCTCCTGCCCCCCTAACAGCGGATGTGTGCTACTCAAGTCCGAGAAACACGCTCGGAAAAGAGCAGAGCGAAGGCTATCCTGCTGTCCACCGGGCGGAGAGAGAGCAATGCTGAGTGTACCCGTGAAGCAAACACGAAACCCCAAGCAGGCCGCAGAGCTTGAGCTAGCCTCTCTTCCTGGGAGAGAGGAAGGCAAGTGTCCGGGACCAGGGCCAGGTCTCTCCCGCACTCGGATCGCTGACCCGATGGGGTGACTGAGGCCTCTGTTCTGCAACACAAACTGTTCTCAGACGGGGTGAGTACCACCCGCCTGGCAGGGATGTGAGGATGTCTGAGGGGAGGCCCTGGAATCTTGCACATCAACAGCAATTCAACAAGAGCTTCTCTGAATCTCGGTTACTGCATCCTTGTGGGGAGAACTGGGAGAAGGTGGATCAGGCAAGGTGACGGCCAAAGACCTTTCTCACTAATAGTCTGAGTCTCTGAAATGTGGCAAGTGGTCTGACCACACTGCCTTCTCTGCCTTTTGTCTACACCAGTTATGTCTCTAAGTGACTGAAAACCCAAGCTTCACAAAAGTTACTGCACGTACACTGGCTTCCTAAGGGGAAGATGGCAAACTCTGAGAACACGCACAGAGAGAAAAGGTATTTCAAAAATCAGAAAGGTTAAGAGAGCAGAGAAGGCATGCTAAGTAACGAGACACTCACGTCACGGAAAAAGAAATGAAAATTTTCATTTTTGCCACTATGGTGGACAAAATGCCTTAACCTTCTAGTTCAACAAGAAAAGAAACACAAAGCTGAGTTATTTAAAAATGTACCACTCATAAGCGGGCAAGTAGGAAAACCTTTAAGAACATAAACATGAAAATCCAACGAAGCAGCAGGATAAACACAATCTGCAGTCCGATGCCTCCCTGAAAGCTCCCACGGACGCCCGGTGATCCAGAGGCCCGGAGACGGAGCCTGCGAGGCGGGACAGGAGGCCAGAGACCCACAGGCAATGACGAGACGCCAGGCGTCCCCCTCCAGCAGAGGGACGACGGGGAACGCCCGCCATCGACAGCCCTGGCCGCAGGAGGGAGCTGGTGTGAGCACCGGCGAGAATTCCGACCCACGTTCCGGCCTCAAGCAGAGCAAAGGCCCCGTCTCCTCTCAAGCAGGAGGGGACTCACGGAGGACGGGGAAAGGAGAGGCTGTCCGTTCCCCAAGGCCCTAAAGAAATTATCAGAATCTTCAGGAACAGCCAGAAGACCCCAAACCACAAAAACACGGCAGAGAAGGGAAAAATCACGAAGAGCCACGAGACTCCGATGGGCCGCCATCCGTGCAGGTGGGAAGCCACAGGGCGTGATGGATGCAACGGCGGAGCCCCGCACGCCCACGGGGGGCCGGCGGCAACCTCCGCCCCGCACCCACGGGTGAGCGCGGAATCCGGGCCGGGGCTCAGGGGTCTGGGGCTGGCTAGGCCCTCGGCGTTCTCGAGACCGAGCGGGCAGAGATCCTTCCGCCGAGGGAAACCGCGGGGACCGGCTAAAACTCGACCAGACGCGGACAGCTGGGGCAGTGGCCAGAGGAGGTCCAGGGGAGCGCCGAAGGCGAGGATGCAGGGCGGAGCCGGGTCTCAGGAGGACCAGGCCGGGTGCCAACACGAGGGAGGTCAGGGCTGCGCATTGAGAAACCTCCTGACCCGTGCCCACCGTCCGGAAGTGCAGAGGCTACTTTTAAATAAAAACGAACAGAAAAAGGATGGTGGTTGAATCTCACACAAATATATTACAAAGGGAAAAAAAAAAGAATAACCCTACAAAGTAATGAACGCACAGAGGAAGACATGCTCTTGAAACAGATAAATGTTCCCTAATAGTTCCAAACAAACCCAAAGTCAGTTCTCTGTAATGGCAGGAAGACTGAGGCAGTCATGAAAACACTGATAACATTTATGAAACATGAACTAAAAAAAAAAAAACCACACACACACCTAAAGACAGTGCTTACAGAAGCCAGTTCAGTTCAGTTGCTCAGTCGTGTCCGACTCTTTGCGACCCCATGGACTGCAGCATGCCAGGCTTCCCTGTGTTCCTGGAGCTTGCTCAAACTCATGTCCATTGAGTCGGTGATGCCATCTCATCCAGAAGCCAGGGGAAGGGTTCAATCTCAAAAATGACAACCCTGAGGTCTAGGAAAGGTAAGTGTGTGTTTCCCTGGCTTCAGGACACTGCCTAATCCACAAAGTTATGGCTGCAAAAATGGTGGTGGGAAAAGACCAGAGCCTTAACAGCGGAAGGTGCTGGCCACGAGTTCAGAGTTGGGGAAGCAACTAGAAATTCAGGGCTTTTAGACAGCACCAGAATTGTAGAAGGAGCAACACTCAAATCTGGAGCATAAAATGCTGAAATCTCTGGCTGACAGCTGAACTACATATGCTCAAAGGAAACCACCAGTGGCCTGGGGAAAAAGCAGTCAAGAGACCAGTATGAAATCATTTCATTTAAAGAGTAGCATGGAGCCAAATCTGTGAATGTGATGCTCTGTCCCAGCTGTGCTCAGCTGGGGTTGCAGAAGGCTTGAGACGGCAAAGTACAAAGCCCAAAGCTCGCAGGGCAACTAGAACCCAGGGAAACCCCAGAAGAAAGACCATGTAGAGAGCAAGGCCCTTTCTACCCGGATGCTAAGCCAACTTCCAAATCTTAAAGGCACCGGCTGCCAGCATGAAGAAACATCAAAAAGACAAGAACAGATCAGAGATGTAAGATGCCTATCACAAGAAAAATGAAGTTTATAGTTTGACTCCAAGCATTTATTAATAACTGCTGTAATATTAGCCTGGTGCAAAAGTAATCGTGGCTTTTGCTTGTTGAAATTTCCCATTTGATATTGGGATACATTCTTAAATGTGATATTATACATCATTTTAATGCACATTTCTTGCTTTATTTTTTTTGCTAATGACTTCTAACTTGGCTGTTTATTTTATATTTACTTTAGACTATGGAAACTACGCTACACAAAAAGCAAAATTCACATGATTTTCTTATTTGAGTTCAAAATGGGTTTAAAGCAGTGGACTCGCAACATCAACACATCTGCCCCAGGAACTGCTAATAAATGTACAATGCGGTGGTGGTTCAAGAAGTTTTGCAAAGAGATGAGAGCCTTGAAGATGAGGAGCGTAGTGGCCGGACACTGGAAGTTGACTATGACCAACTGAGAGAATATTGAAGCTGATCTTCTTACAACTACACGGGAAGATGCTCAAGAACTCAACGTCAACCATTCTATGGTCGCTGGGCATTTGAAGCAAATTGGAAAGGTGAAAAAGCTTGATAAGTGAGAGTCTCGTGTGTGTTAAGTTGCTCCATTGCGACCCCATGGACTGTAGGCTGCCGGGCTTCTCTGTCCATGGAATTCTCCAGGCAAGAATACTGGAGTGGGTTGCCATCTCCTCCCCCATAGTGCCTCATGAGCTGACCAGAAATTAAAACAAAAACAACAACACATCGTTCTGAAGTGTCATCTTCTCTTATTCTGTGCAACAAACCGGTCAACAAATTGATCGGATCGTGACATGCGATGCAAAGTAGATTGTACGTGATAACTGGCAACAACCAGCTTTAGCAGCTGGACAAAGAGGCAGCTGCAAAGCGCTTCCCAAACTCACACCAAAAAGGGTCCTGGCCACTGTCTGGTGGTCTGCTGCCAGGCTGATCCACGACAGAATTTCTGAATCCCTGCAAAACCATTACATAGGAGAAGTACACTCAGCAAACTGATGAGATGCACCCAAAACTGCAAAGCCTGCAGCTGGCACTGGTCAACAGAAATGGCCCATTTCTTTTCCACAACAACCTGACTGCACTTCATATAACCAATGCTTCAAAAGTTGAATGAATTGGGTTACAAAGTTTTGCCATCCACCATACTCACTTGACCTCTCACCAACCAACAACCACCTCTTCAAGGATCCTGACAACTTTTTGCAAGGAAAACACTTCTACAACCAGCAGGATGCAGAAAATGCTTTCCAAGAGTTCAATGAATCCCAAAGCATGGATTTTTCACTTTATTCCTATGGCATAAGCAAACTTATTTCTAACTGGCAAATGTGTTAGTTGATTGTAATGGTTCTTATTTTGATTAATAACGATGTGTTTGAGCCTTGTTGTTTAGTCACTCAGTCGTGTCCAACTCTTTTTAACATCATGGATTGCAGCACGCCAGGCCTCCCCATCCTTCACTATCTCCCAGAGTTTACTCAGACTCATGTCCTAGTTATAATGATTTAAAATTCATGCTCTGAAGCCATATTATGTTTGCACCAAACTAATAAAACCCCAATAATCCTCAGAAGAGGACCCAGAGTCCAGGGTCACTACAACATGTCCAGTTTTCAACTAGACAAGCAAAACCACAGCAAAGAGTGACCCATGTGCAGATAAGACAGTCAATAAGTTGGCTGCAAGTGAGTCGATTTCGGATTTAAGGCTGCCAACAAACAGTTCAAAAGACTTGGATAATAAGCTCAAAGGGCTGAAGGAAAATACAAAACCAGTGAGTAAACGTATAAAGGTGATGTCAATAGAGAAACAAATGAACAAGACAACCAGTACAATGAACTCAGCAGACGGACTGAACAACAAATGGACGCTTTCTTCTAACATCTGTAGTGACCCTCAATACAGAAGAATCTGAAGGCAAGAGAGGGTTGAAAGATGAGTAGAATCTTCAAAGACAGTGTGACAGCAGGAAGCAGCATGCTAATTGGAATCCCAGAAGAGAAACGAAAACCATTTCTGAAGATGTCTGAAATATCTGCCAAAAGTGCAACATACCTTGAACAGAATAAAGACAAAACTACTAAGACATGCATTGGTCATACTGCTAAAAACCAAAGATAAAATCTTGAAATCAGCCAAAGAAAAATGACATATTATATATAGGGAAACAAAGACAATAAAGATAAGAACATACACTGACTTCTCATTAAGAAACTATAGAAGTCTGAAGACACTGGAACCAAATATTCAAACTGCCAAAGAAGGGGAGGCTGGAGTGGGGGGGGGGGGGGGGGGGGGAAGCAAAAGCAAAAACAAAAACAAAAAAACCTGTCAACCAAGAATTCTAGTATCCAGCAAAACTATTCTTTAAAGTTGTGGGTGAAACGAGAACATTTTCTAACAGTAAACAATTTATCATGAGCAGATGTGACTATAAGAAATGCTAAAAAAAAAAAAGTTCTCTTGTCTGAATGGCAGTCACACTAGACGGTCACTTAAATGTACATGAAGAAATAAAGCGGGAAACAGTCACTGTGTGAGCACAGTGTTCACACGTTCCACACCCACTTATTCAACCAAGAGTGGGTTGAAAATATTCAGGGAAAAAAACTTCCAGAAAGTCCCAAAACACAAAACTTGAATTTGTAACACACTGGCCACCATTTACATAGCACTTACACTATTGGATATTGTAAGTTGTCTAGAGATGATTTAAAGTATACGGGAGGATGTGCACAGATTATATGAAGGCACTACACCAGTTCATATAAGGAACTTGAGTATTTGCAGACTTGGTATGCATGGGTGCCTTACAACCAATCCCCTATGGACACTAAGGGATGACTAGATATATATATATAATACATAATTTCTTAGCTTCTATAGAAGATGACAATTTAAAGCAAAAATTACAGTACTACCAATGAGTTTACAAAGTATATAAATGTAACATACGCAATATACATACATGAGGATTAGAGGAGGAAATGGAAATACACTACAGGAGAAACTATTTAGATGAAATACATATGATGCTACTACTACACGTAAGAGGGAGGAAACTGAAATATACTATTGAAATTCTGGGTTTCACCCAAGGTGGTTCAATACCAATACTAACTAAACTGGGATAAAGCCAAAATGCATTTTGTAATCCCCAGAGAGCAACCAGTACACACTCCTCAAAAAAAAAAAAAAAAACCAGCAATGAAATATAGCTAGAAAACCAACAGAAAAATTAAAATGATGAATTTAAAGTTTGACAAACACAAAAACCAAAAAAGATAGTGAATTCATAATCTAACTCAACACAAAGAAAATTTCAGATGGTTCCATTGATAAATTCTAGTAAACATTCATAAAGAATCAAAATCAACTTCAGAAAGTGAGAAGGGAATGCTTCATAACTCTTTTTATGATACCAACATAACTCTGACATGAAACAAGGAGAGGAAACTACAGACCTATTTTACTGTATGAAGATAGGGACACAATTCCTCAAGGCAGTAACAAAGATTAAAAGGACCAAACATCCTCAGATCATTCACACACTCAGATCAAAAGTATATCATATCCACTCTTAGACTCAGTAATAAAACTACGGAACTATCATGGGTAAGAAATCTTAAACCACCAGAAACTCAGATGACTTATAAAGAAAAGAGAAGCAGATTTTTCATCAGCTGCAAAGCTAATAAATTTTAACTGTCAACCAATAACATCTATTCCCAGCTAAAAAGTCATTAACAATGACAATAGTAAGATTATCTTTAGATGTACAAATGTCAAGAATTTACTACCTCAAATCCTTGCTAAAATAATTAAAAGATGTAATACAATCTACCCCTAAATACATATTCAAGAGAACTGAAAGTATATATTTACATAAAAGCTTCCACATAAATGTTCACTGCAGGATTACTCCTAACACACACAAATAGAAATAACTCAAATATCCATCAATGATGAATGATCAAAACGGGGTTTAGTCACAAAATGGCGTATTATTCAGTCATAAAAGAAACAATATACTGACACATGAAAACATTATGCTAAATCATAAGCATATTAGAAAAGAAAACCAGGCAGAGAAACCATATATTGTACTATGACCCCATTTACCTGAAATGTCCAGTACAGACAGACTGATGGAGAAATCAGATGAGTGCTTCCCAGGGGTCCAAGGGTGGGGACTGACAGCCAACGTGTACGGAGCTTCTTTCTGGGGTGTGGAAATGTTCTGAAATTAGGTAACGGTCACATGAGTACAGAAATGGTAGTGACCGAACAGAAGCAGAAGATATTAACAAGAGGGGGCAAGAATACACAGAAGAACTGTACAGAAGTTACCATGACCCAGATAATCACAATGGTGTGATCACTCACCTAGAGCCACACATCCTGGAATGCGAAGTCAAGTGCGCCTTAGGAAGCATTACTATGAACAAAGTTAGTGCAGGTGATGGAATTCCAGTTGAGCTATTTCAAATCCTAAAAGATGATTCTGTGAAAGTGCTGCACTTAATATGCTAGCAAATTTGGAAAACTCAGCAGTGGCCACAGGACTGGAAAAGGTCAGTTTTCACTCCAATCCCAAAAAAAGGCAATGCCAAAGAATGCTCACAGCACCACACAACTGCATTCATCTCACACGCTAGCAAAGTAATGCTCAAAATTCTCCAAGCCAAGCTTCAACAGTACATGAACCATGAACTTCCTGATGTTCAAGCTGGATTTAGAAGAGGCAGAGGAACCAGATATCAAACTGCCAATATCCGTTGGATCATCGAAAAAGCAAAAGTTTCAGAAAAACATATACTTCTACTTTATTGACTATTCGAAAGCCTTTGACTGTGTGGATCATAACAGACTGGAAAATTCTGAAAGAGATGGGAATACCAGACCACCTGACCGGCCTCCTGAGAAACCTGTATGCAGGTCAGGAAGCAACAGTTAGAACTGGACACGGAACAACAGACGGTTCCAAATCAGGAAAGGAGTACGTCAAGGCTGCATACTGTCATCCTGTTTTTTTAACTTATATGCAGAGTCCATCATGAGAAACGCTGGGCTGGAGGAAGCACAAGCTGGAATCAAGATTGCCAGGAGAAATATCAATAACCTGAGATATGCAGATGACACCACCCTTATGGCAGAAAGTGAAGAGGAACTGAAGAGCCTCTTGATGAAAGTGAAAGAGGAGAGTGAAAAAGTTGGCTTAAAGCGCAACATTCAGAAAATGAAGATCATGGCATCTGTTCCCATCACTTTATGGCAAATAGATGGGAAAACAGTGGAAACAGTGACAGACTTTATTTTGGGGGGCTCCAAAATCACTGCAGATGGTGACTGCAGCCATGAAATTAAAAGATGCTTGCTCCTTGGAAGAAAAGTTATGACCAACCTCACAGCATATTAAAAAGCAAGGACATTACTTTGCCAACAAAGGTCCGTCTAGTCAAAGCTATGGTTTTTCCAGTGGTCATGTATGGATGTGAGAGTTGGACTATAAAGAAAGCTGAGCGCCGAAGGACTGATGCTTTTGAATCGTGGTATTGGAGAAGACTCTTGAAAGTCTCTTGGACTGCAAGGAGGTCCAACCAGTCCATCCTAAAGGAAACCAGTCCTGAATATTCATTGGAAGGACTGATGCTGAAGGTGAAGCTCCAATACTTTGGCCACCTGATGTGAAGAACTGACTCACTGGAAAAGACCCTGATGCTGGGAAAGACTGAAGACAGGAGAAGGGGACGACAGAGGAGGACGCAGTTGGATGGCATCACCGACCTGACGGACATGAGCTTGGGCAACTACCGGAGCTGGTGATGGACAGGGAGGCCTGGCGTGCTGAAGTCCACGGGGTCGCAGAGAGTCAGACACGACTGGACCGAGCTGACTAAACAGGAGTACAATTGTGTGAATATACTAAAAACCATGGATCTGTACTCTTTAAAAGGAGGAATTCTATGACATCCAAATTATGTCTCAAAAAAAGAAAGAAAGAGAAAGAAAAGGGAGAGAAAAGGGAAGTCGCTCAGTCGTGCCCGACTCTTTGCGACCCCATGGACAGTAGCCTACACCAAGCTCCTCCATCCATGGGATTTTCTAGGCAAGAATACTGGAGTGGGTTGACGTTTCCTTCTCCAGGGAATATTCCCGACCCAGGGATTGAACCCAGGTCTCCCGCACTGTCGACAGACACTTTACCGTCTGAGCCACCAGGGTCAGTCCACATACAAGGGAAGAGATAAGTGAAACAAACATTCAAACTTGTGATTTAAAAAAAAAAAAAAATTGTTGGTTTATTTTTAAAAGAGAAAAAATACTAGACAATAATCTTGATCAAGTGGAGGTGAGGTTGGAGATCTCAATGAAGAATAGTGCATGAGACAAGTGCTCGGGCCTGGTGCACTGGGAAGACCCAGAAGAATCGGGTGGAGAGGGAGGTGGGAGGGGGGATCGGGATGGGGAATACGTGTAAATCTATTGCTGATTCATGTCAATGTATGACAAAACCCACTGAAAAAATAAATAAATAAAAAAATAAAAAACCAAAAAAAAAAAAAGAAGAATAGTGAGCTATGTGTCCTTTATGTTCTCAAGGAAGACAAATAAACTTAACTACTGCATGCACATCCCATTTCTGGTACATTAAAAAGAAAAGAAACATTCTCAGTGAGCATAAGATGCAGTGAATAGATATACTCAAAAGGTAGAGAATACAATGTCCCTGTCACATTTCAGAAGAAATCAGTGAATGATTTGATCATTCGGATTAACAGTTAAGCAGATTCTAAAGAAATTAACAAGCAACCACAAGGTCAAACAAACAATCTGTATCTTCCAACCAGAAGAATGAATAAATATCCAATCCATACAGAAAAACCTCTCAAACCAACAAATGACTGGGAAAAAAAAAGGATAAAAGAGCAAACATTTTAAACAAGCCCAAATGGTTCAGAAAGCTTAACACTAAGCTCATAAAAGACATCATACTGAAGTTTTAAAAATCTTACTATATGTTGCTATCAAGAGACACATCTAAATAAAACCAAACTTTTTTAAATTAAAAAGGAAAAAGATATGACTAGAAAATACTACTCAAAACATGTTAGTGTAGCAATATATGAAAACTAATTTGAAGGGAAAAATTCATTAAAAGGAGTACCACACATTGCAGGGCAGAGAGTCAACGCCTGATAAATACCTAACTTTTTACACGTTCATGTATGTGTGTTGTGTGTGTGTGTGTATACATATACACACATACACATTATATACAAACACACACACAGAACTCTGAACCAAACAAATCTTGAACTTAATCCCTTTTATAAGATCACAGAAGGAAACCTCCAGAATTAAAATTTCATAAAGACCATTCTCTGGCCACAGGGTAATTCAATTAGAAAACACACAGTAAAGAAATAATTTCACTTTAAGAATATTTAACTTTAAGTACATTTAAATACTCAAAAAATAAGACAAAATCCTTGGGGCTATAATTTTTTAAATTCTTTTTGGATTTTAAAACATCAAAAAAATATCCTAATCAAACAAATAGGTTAATTTACTTTAAATAAATAGAAAAATCTAAAGAGACTTAAGATTTAAAAAATAAAACTTGTATTGATGTGGCTAAAGCTGCACTCACAAGGTAATTCTATAGCCTTCATTAAAGAACAGCATGAGCTAAAAGTTCAACTCAGGAAGCTAGGAAAAGAACCAGAGAACGAAAGGCAGAAGGAAACCAAGAGTGAGAAATAAAGTAGAAAGCAAAGATATAAAGAATCAGTAAAATAAAAAACTGGTTCTTTTAAAAGAATCAAGTAAGATAAAATATCTGTAAGAAAAAGGCACAAAAAAATAAAAGCATGTTCAAGGTAGATAATCATAGATCCAGTATCTATAGGTTTTTAAATATCCTAAAATACTCTAATATAAAAAACTTTAGGCTGCAACTGACTTAATAGAAAGCAACAATAAATCAATACAAAGTAATTCTCAAATGCAAAGTCAAACAGCTCTTCCATCTTGAAAGCAAACTGAAGTTCAGATGATTTTATGGACAGGTAGAAGTTTCAGAAACAGGAAATCAAAACACAGAAAATCCGAAGATTCAGCAAGTGTTTCATAATTAAAAAAAACAATAAGTTGGTTACCTTTCTTTCAAGGGACTACTGCAACACATAAAATAATACAGTGTGACTAGCGTTTATCCCAGAAATGCAAGGATGGCTTAGCATCAGATAATATATTAATATACATTAAAATAGTCAAAGGAATGAGGGGGTGAAATGACAATCTCTAATAAATGCAGAAAGCACATGCCATACGATTCATTAACCATTCAGGATTAAGAATTCCTCACATGTTAGAAATAAGAGAACTTCAACCAGGTTCTTTTTTAAAAAAGGTATCTTAGCAACTATCTACAGCTTTTCCTTAATAATAAAATTTTATAAAACTCTCAGAATTTAAGAATGCTTGTTTTTATAACTGATACTCCTCAACACTGTACTGATGGCCCCAGCCAAAGTAACAAGGTTAACAACTAGCAGGTATAAATTTGAGAAGAAAAAAATACATGATCACCTCTATTTCCACAAGATGATTGTCTACATATAAATCCAAAAGCATCTACTACGTTTTCAAATGAGTCCAACAAGGCGGCTAGACACAGCGATCGGCCTTCCTATGCACAAACTATTAACTGGTTAGAAAATACAACTTTGAATAAATCTAAGAAAGGCTGTGAAGAACTTTTAAATGTGGGTAATAAAACATTAGTTAAGAACCAAAAGGTGGGGAGGGGTGAGAGAGAGGCAGCTTCCACCCTCCCCCGCCCTCCTGATTCATTCATCTCTCTTCCCATTAGCTCCTCCCCAGCATCATACAGCACTCTATAATCTCTATCTTAAAGCAAACAAACTCTGGAGCCTACGTGGCCCTCCTGGCTCCCTTTTGGAAAAACTGGTCCTGAGAACTGCCTCCGTCTCTCTTTTCCCACGCTCTCAGGAGCCCACACCAGGTGTAGCCCCTGGATCCCCCACCAGCCGCTGCCAAACCTAAAGGTCAGTCCTAGGTCGTCCCAGCGGCACACACACAGTCGTTCCCTCCTCCTCGAAATGTTCTTCACCTGCTTCGAGCGCACCACTGTCTCTCCTGCTTTCCTGCCCACACCGCGTCTCGGGCCCCTTCACTGCATCTTCATCCCCCTCACCCCACCAGCTCTACAGGAGAATGTACCGGACATCAACTTCCATGTCTCTTCTCTACCTACACTCACTCCCCGGGTACCATCCTTCCCCGGCTTTTTTGGGGGCTGACTCACTTCAGTCGTGTCCGACTCTTTGCGGCCCCATGGGCTGTAGCTGGCCAGGCTTCTCTGTCCATGGGCTCCTCCAGGCAGGAGTACTGGAGTGGGCTGCCATGCCCTCCTCCAGGGGATCTTCCTGACCCAGGGATCGAACCCGAGTCTCTTGTATCTCCTGCACCAGCAGGTGAGTTCTGTTACCACCTGAGAAGCCCCAGGTTTATCCAATGAAGACGTCCTAACTCTGAGTCCAGGTCAGTGAGGGGAATCGTCCCAGCTCTCTGAAGGCGGACATCCCCCAAAAGCATCTCCCGCAGAAGCTCGTGCCCTACACGCTAGGCTTGTAGCGCCGGCCACTGCTGCCCACCCACGCCTGGATGTCTAAAAGGCATCATCTCAAACTTAATGCGTCCAAAACCCAACTCCCTTATTCACCCCCTTAGATCTCGCCAGCGATAAAACAAAAGGCGAGCCCTGAGCAGTCCCGCCTGTCTGAACAACTGGCCAACCCCATTCTTCTAGTGACCCAAGCCCGAAAATCCCCAGTTCTTTCCGTTTCTCCTCCTTCTGTCACACCCGATCCTCGGGGGCAATCACTCCTCACTACTCCACCGCACCGCCCCACGGGTCTCAAACGCCAGCATCTTCTGCCTGAGCAACTGTGCCCACCCCAGCTGGTTCTCCGTATATAACAGCATCCAACACAACCCTTTAAAAATGTGAATTTGAGTATGTCACCCCTCCCGTGGCTCCCCGCCTCAGTAAAGACCAAACTCGGAGTATTGGGCACATCTACAAAGGGCCCCCACCTGGACCCCATACCCCGACCTCACGTACCAGCCGCCTCTCCAGCTCCAGACACACCAGCCTCCAGGGGCATTCCTTCCTTTTCAAGTTCCAAATCACCCTATCAGTGGGGCCTTCTCTGACAATGAACATACAATGAGCCCACAGCCCGAGCCCCTGGCTGCCCCTGCGAGAAGCTGAGCACCGGGCGGGCGGGACCCCTGTCTGTCGGGCCCACTGCTGCAGCTCCAATGCTACCGAGGGACCCCCGCAGGCAACCCCAGCCTGGCGGGGAAGTGAAGAACGCGCCACCACCAACCGCTGAGCCATCTTTCAGAAAGGAGAACAAGGTCGCCATATCCGGCGGGGCAAGTTTCCCAGACTTACCGTAAAGCCGTACCGAGTCCAACAGTCAGGTGTGATCAGGACGAGACAAACATCTGATGAGCAGAAACTGGCACACGCGTGCACACACACTCACAAACTTCACACACGGCAGAGGGGCAGACAGGTGGGGGGGGGGGTGACCGGTTCAACAAACGCAGACAGCAGACGATCCACAGCTCAGACACACCAGATCCCCGCACACACCATGAACACAAAGCGCAGGGCTTTCTCACCGTAAGGGGCAAAACTTTTGGCTGAGAAGACGACAGTGACCTGGGATAGGAAGCATTTCCTGAACGAGAAATGAAATGAGGAAGAAAAACTGGATTACATTAAAATGTAAATTTTCATTAACTTTGTGGGTGAAATATGTGATTATGTTACGGATTTTAAAATCTTTTAAGAGTGAGGACACACACAGATATTTACAAGATGAATAACAAAGAGTAGGCTTAATTACAAAGAACTTCAACAAGTCAAGAAAAATGCAGAAGAAAAATGGACCGATTAACATAAAAAGGTTTTTACAGCACACTACACGATTCCTTCAGTGTTAACGTCTATGTGTCTTCTGAACAGTTCGGATATAATTGTTTTTATGAAGTAACTGTGACTTGTAAATGCACCCTTCTATCTGCATTTATGCACAGAGCTGTCCCTAATGATGGGCCTCTACCGCCTGTGGTGGATAACCTGGGTGTTAGAGCAGGGGATGCCTTTTTTCCCCTTTGACTTCCACCTTCTTTTCTCCTTAGAACATACACAGAGCCTTTATGTACAAACCATGAGTAAGGTGATGAGACTACGAAATTCAAAGCACCTGCCTGGCAAATGAGCGTCAGCTAATTCAAGCAGAAGTGACCTTAAGAGACCAAACTATTTCAAAGAAGCTGCTGACAATACAAAACATTCTTGAGACTTTTTCCTCTTTTAGGATTGCCCTCAGACAGTCTTTTGAATATCCCCCATGGTGCCAAAAATTCACAAAAATGAATTTGAGAAAGAAGCAGAGTAATTCAAAACTGTAAAGTTTTAGTGAGTTAGGCTGGTGATATGCTGTAAATCAAAAGTGGTTTCCCGCACACTTTCAAATTCTCTTTTGGACAAAATTCTGGACAAGTGGAACCTCTGATCTTTCTTTTCATCAATGTTTTGTGCTTCGTTATAGCCACCTGTTCAACCTAAAATCCTTGGTGATATTCAAAAACTGTTATCTGTGTTGATGCATTAAGTTCATGCTCCTGGCAAATTCACTTAATCTCATACAAAGCCGGTTCATACTCTACTCTATAATTAGTCACTAGTTTTAGGTCCATACAAAGACTTTCTCACTGCTGGGCACAGGAACCCTACCGGTAATTACCCAGAGGTCCCAGGAGCCACCTGAGAAAATGCTGCTGCTTTAGTCACGTCTTCTCTGCATCTGCTTAGTGATCCCAAGGATGGAGACCAAGGGAGGATGCTGGTTAGGATCCTGCTTGTTTTTTTTATAACCGAACCACCATCGTCTGTTAACTTATACTATAAAGAGTTTAAGAAATAAGAAACCCTTAAAACTCCAGTCCTCATGGCAAGAACAGTTAGTGGGTTCTTTGTTTTAAGGTGTTAGCTAGCATGTGTCTTAGAGAATCACCTCCAACACCTTAACATAAACCCTAATCCACCCAGGGTAATGCCTCCCAGACCGAGAAACTTTCCTAAGGCTTTTGCAGAAGATCTGCATGTGTGCCAAGACGCTTCAGTCGTGTCTGACTCAGTGTGACCCCGTGGACTGCAGCCCGCCAGGCTCCTCTGTCCATGGGATTCTCCAGGCAAGAGTACTGGAGTGGGTTGCTATTCCCTCCTCCAGGGGATCTTCCCGACCCAGGGATCGAACCCGCGTCTCTTATGTCTCTTGCACTAGCAGGCGGATTCTTTATCACAGGCACCATCTACATATACATAGACAGTACTGCCACGTCATGGCTAACTGCTCATCCAAACTTAAAAGGTTTTTTTAAGGTTTAAGCAAGGTTCACATTTAAAGGGTATCATTATAAACTCTTTTGAAGAAATTTTTCAAATGCCACTTTTAACAAACCCATAAATCATTTAAGAATGTTAACCGAATGGCTCTTTGCTAACCCCCGGTAAGGTACATGGAACCCAGAGGGAGAAAGATAAACCTCCCCACACGTTCGCCGCATTTTTGTATCATTACTAACCTCTTACACTAACAGACAAGCAGAAACCTGACCGATGACCTGTCCTAGACTGATAATGATGTCCAACCGGAGTGAGAGATCCGTCTCCCACTCGGGACAGAACCTTCCGGGCAAGGGGAGGGGACAGATACGCAGGAAGCGAAGCTGGATTTAGTTCACAAGTTGGTTTCGAAGGACAGAGGGGTGCTACTGTTCGCTTGGTTTTCTCATTAAACTTCTGTGAACAGTTCAACACCACATCGCCCGATGCGGCAGGCGGGGGAGAGCGCAGCAGAGCAGCGGGAGGCGGAGACGACCTCGGCTCCCATCACGTGACCCGGGGAGACAGAGGGATCAGGCGAGAGCTTCGCTTCAGAACAGACCCTGCGGCACCCGCCCCCCGAGGGCCACCAGCCCGCAGCGCACTCGGCCCCCAGAGCCCCACCTGCCCCCACACGCGGCGCTCAAGCCCCTTTCTCCTCGGGCAGCAGGTGCTTCAGGGTCACTCTCCGGGGCTCCTGTCCCCGGGGGGACTCAGAGGAGCCTTTGGGGGAGGCCCCTCAGGTCACATACAGCGGGGCCGGTGAGAAAGGGGGCGCTGGTCGCCCCGGCATTTCCCCCAGCTGGGAATTCTACTTCCTCAGAAAGCTCACTGATGAGCGGAAGCCAGTGGAGTCGAGTGAGGCGCGTCTGTACACTCACCACTTGCACACCTGTACACAGCGGCCGGGGACGCCACCTTCTCACTGATGAGCGGAGGCCAGTGGGGTTGGGTGAGGCGTGTCTGCACGCCCACCACCTGCACACACGAGAGGGGAGGCACAAGTCCTGCTCGAGGCAGTGCCCCCCCACCGCACGCGCCGCTCCTGCCTTAAGTGACCGCACGACAGCCACTCACCTGTTGCTGTGAGTGCAAAGGCACACTCACCAGAGGGGGGAAGTCAGAGGCCCAAGTCTGGGGGGCGGGGGGACCGGAGCCAGGGCCGCCTCCTCGGGACCCCGAGGCATCAGGGAGGTCGGGGGTTCCCTCTGAACCGCAGGGATGAGAAGTGAGGTGCGCCACGGGGGCAGCTGGACGCCCACTTGCAGAGCAACAAGCCAGAGCTTGTCTGGGTCAGGAGCCTCCAAGGGCTCTCTGCGGAGGACAGAAATCAGGCTGGAGGGGCCAACCTGGCCGGGGGACAGGAGATGCGGGAGGGATGGAGGGAGGGAGGACGGAGCCCGGGACACAGGACGTTTCCTGGGGGCTCTGGCCAGCCCGGGTCGGGAGGCATGCGGCAGGCAGGCCAGGCCCAGCACCCCGCCCCTCGGAGAAGCAGGGGAGGCAGAAACAGTCCCTGCCCCTTCCTTCAACATCCAGACGACCTCAGATAGAAGCTAAATGTCTTTCAAACGTAAAGGGTAAAAACAAGGGCTGAAACAAGATTTCTTAAAATGTTTATCGGTAATTCAGTTCAAATATTCTCATTCACATTTCACCAAAATCAGCTGATCCTTCCACCACCCAGCGCCGTTACGGAAGGCGACGGGGCTGGTCCCTGCCTTTACCCCGGAGTGCAGAGGTGGTGAGGAGCTCAACAAAGTCACCAACTCCCGGCTCGTCTTCCTGAAGCATCAACCGGCCCAAAGATTTATGGAGCAGCATTAACTGGCAATTACTCTTAAAACACTTCTTGTCAAGCCAAAGATCATTCCGTGCAACACACTGTTGGCTCCACAGAAGTTTCCAGAGGATGAGAGGATTCAAAGCCAGGTGAGGCCTGCAACCCCCTTCCCTCCCCGCCTGATGACGATGTTCGCTCTCTCTCCTCTGAGTGGGACACTTTGGAGAACGAACCACAGGATTAAACTGAGCTCTGTCGCTTACATCCCCGAACTTCTTACAAGTCATTTTTGATCGCTCTTTTCAACCCAGGGCTTTTCTCTCTGTAAACAGGCTCTTCAGCAGCTGGAGGGGCTCAGGGGTCCCTGTGATCTGCGGACGCGGATGCCACCACCAGCGTCCCTCTGCAGCCTGTCTCGGGAGCACGCGTCCTCAGGTCGGCTCACCTGCCCGCAGTGGCTCCCTCTCCCCTTCCAGCTCTCTGCTCCTCACTCGCTAAGGAAGCCGGGCAGCCCAAGCGTGTCATGCCGAAAATACAGGCGATCAGCCTCCAGCACAGACCCGGGGTGTTCGGTGCGTCTGGGGCGTGACGACCTGTTACAGTCAGGAGCATGTCTTCTGCCTTGGTTCTTGGTTTTCTGAGCAGCTGAGGCTTCCAGGTCAGTTACATGCTAAGACAATCAGCCCGCAACTCTGGGCTGCTCTGAACTCCCAAGTCATCTACTGATGAAAAACATTACCACTGTAACCAAAGGTCCTCTGACCTGCAACCAACCCGGGGTGGGGCAGCGGGGGTGTCAACCAACACAGGCTGCAAACTACCAACCTCTGGAAAGCCTCAGGTGGCAAAGACATTCCAAAAATACTGTGCTAACTTCTCCAACTAGAGAGCACCACTGCTTAGACCCCACCCACCCACACACACACTTTTCACCCAAGGGGTAAACATAAATGCTGCAGCCAAGGTTTCAAATACTCTTTCCAGGAACACACTTCTCCTTCAAATTATTTGTATCAAGTTTAGAAATAACTTTCCTCCAAAACACCATATGGCTTTTCAAACAAGATACCTAAATGCACAGTTCTCACATATATGGTATAATTTC
The DNA here is from genome assembly GCF_019320065.1 of Cervus canadensis. Classification (NCBI taxonomy): domain Eukaryota; kingdom Metazoa; phylum Chordata; class Mammalia; order Artiodactyla; family Cervidae; genus Cervus; species Cervus canadensis. The sequence goes on along the minus strand of NC_057413.1, from coordinate 2,584,547 downwards.
AAATAATGCAACTCCAGTCACTATAACTTTTGTATTTCAGCTGAAAGTCAGCAATTATTAACGGCTGGCCACGTTCACACCCTCAGATGAGGCACTAAAATAAACCCCCAAAATAGCCAATCTTTCCAGGAGAAAATATTCATCATATTTAATACGTAGAGAAAGTAATGCACTGTTGGTGTTGTTAGTTCCTAAATCGTGTCTGACTCTGTGAGACCCCATGGACTGTAGCCCGCCAGGCTCCTTGGACTACATGGCATTTTCCAAGCAAGAACACTAGAGTGGGCTGCCACTCCCCTTCTCCAGGGGATCTTCCTGACCCAGGGATGGAACCAACGTCTCCTGCGTTGGCAGGTGGTTTCTTTACCGTCTGAGCCACCAGGGAAGTAATGCTTACTTTACTTACACATTACTTACTTATAAGTAATGCTTAAGCAATACAAATTATTAGTAGTGCAAAACAAAAACGAGATGAGTCACACAGTGTCTGAAGGGAGGGAGGCTTCCTGCCGACGGTGACCTCCGATAAGGTTCTGAAGGGGGATGGGGCTGCCCAGCAGGTGAAGCCACGCTGTGCTGGCAGAGGGAGGGGAGGGACGGGGGCAGAGGCGGACCCAGCAGGCCAACCGCTGCAGCGCCACCGGCTCCGGCCAAGCCCACGGGCCGACCTCAGGCAAAGGGAAGTCAGACAAGAATCGCGCGTGGCAGTGGGACGGCAGAGGGAAGGTGCTGTACACTCTGTTTCAGAGGCACCACGCTGTAACTCTTTCGTCCATTTGCATGAACAGTTACCCTTGAAATCCAGTTCACACTTCTTTGGATTCTATCTTTAAGTAAACCTTGAGTGTTGGCTCTAGCTTTTGATCCCTACTTGTGATACCACAAATTCCAAATCAGAACCATTTCTTCAGAGTCTGGCAAAAAGAAAAAAAAAAAAGCAACAAGTTTCAGAAAGGACCTCTCACTGCAAAATAACTAGATCATCAATAAAATACAACTCTTAACACCTCACTGGGCTTGCGGTCAGCAAGGAAAATATCCATGAGCCCCAGGAACTTCCTCCAAGCCAACCCAACCGTAATGACTAAGTCAGTCATAAAAGCAGACAAACCCCAAGGAGGAAGAAAGCCAGCCAGACTGATGGGGAAGGGGAGGACCACAATATTTAGAACCAAAAACTACAACCACTAAAATGAAAGACTCGGTGGATGAGTTAATGGGTGATTAGACACAGCTCATTAGTGAACCAGAAGTGAGATCCAAGGACATACCCAGAATGCAAACAGAACAGAAGCAAGGAGATGCCTACAGGAGAGTAAGACGTGGGGAGAGCCAGTGAGTGCCCCCTTGGGATTCTGCGGGGGACTTTAGAAGCCCAGTGGGATCAGATGAGAAGACGGCCAACCGTCTTTCAGAACTGGCAAGGCAGAAATCCATCAAGACCGCCCATGAACAGGAAGTTACAGAGAGATACACCGTTAAGACGAGAGAACACCAAAGACAAGCAGAGGACCCCGGGGCCACCAGAGGCAGAAAGCAGACCTCCTCCAGACCGACGACCACCTCCTCAGAGGACCCCGGGGCCACCAGAGGCGGAAAGCAGACCTCCTCCAGACCGACGACCACCTCCTCAGAGGACCCCGGGGCCACCAGAGGCGGAAAGCAGACCTCCTCAAGACCGACGACCACCTCCTCAGAGGACCCCGGGGCCACCAGAGGCGGAAAGCAGACCTCCTCCAGACCGACGACCACCTCCTCAGAGGACCCCGGGGCCACCAGAGGCGGAAAGCAGACCTCCTCAAGACCGACGACCACCTCCTCAGAGGACCCCAGGGCCACCAGAGGCGGAAAGCAGACCTCCTCAAGACCGACGACCACCTCCTCAGAGGACCCCAGGGCCACCAGAGGCGGAAAGCAGACCTCCTCAAGACCGACGACCACCTCCTCAACAGTAACGCGGAAGCCAGAGGACACGGGAGTAACAGCGTCAAGATGCTTAAGGAAAATACTCAAGGAGCTCATTTTTTTCCTCAATAAAAATGAGGGCAAGATAAAGACGTTTCCAGGTAATCAGAAAACCAGAGACTTTCCCACCAACAACCCCTCACTTGAGAAATCTCTGAAGGATATACTTGAGAAAGGGGGGAAAAAAAAGGGGGGGAAAAAAAAAAACCCAGATGGAAGTTCTGAGATAAGACTGATAACCAGAGAAACTGGCAAAGATGCAGGTGAAGCTAAAGAATCGCTGTCTGCACGGAGCAGCGAGGCTCTGCCCGGCGAGGTTCTGCGCACACAGGGCGCTGAACACTGCAAGGAACCGCATGAGTGCCGGGGAGGATCAGAGCCACAGCACCCGAGGCCGTGCACCATCAGAAGTACAGCTGAGACGCCAACCGCAGGCCTCGTGGAAAGAGTCACGTACAGACTGCCAACAGCATACCACCTCACACCCAGTCATGAGGTCTGAGCGTCGCTGCACCGCAGGCTCTGGCTGAAGCAGAGCAGTCAGGCAAAAAAAATGATGTCAAAGTGGTCAGTAAGGGGTGTGAAACCCCAGTTTTAGCTCAAAGGTCTCAAGAACAAGTTTGATTCTTTTTTGGGAGTCCTAGATCCCTCTGAGAAACAGAAAAAAGTTGCTGATCCTCTTCCCCAGAAAAACACTTAGGACTTGAACAAATTTTCACACCAAAGCAAAAGACCTTCCCCAGACATGGGTCCTCCCAGGCCTTGACCAGCTTAAAAAGCTGGAGAGAGTTAAGTCTGTGTGGGAAACAGTAAAGTTACACGTTCTCCCCATCCCAGACTTAAAACCATATATGCCAATGAGGGGCTGGGTGTAAAAGGAACACCTAGGCATCAAGTCTGGGGAGGAAGAATCTGGAGCTAAGTCATTCCTTTAATTCACTCTATCCTTAAAACATAATCCAACAATCAGTACAACTACTGCAAAATGTGAACTGTGGGAAATAATGACCAGAAAAGAATTCTTAAAGACAGTCCACACCAATCTTACAACCTGGTGGACAAGTACACCAAATGACGAAGACAGAAACAGTCCTTAACCTCATGACTAAGTGTGTTTAATGCTCCCTTCCTGGAACGACTCGGTTAACCAGGGGCAGCAACAGTCAAAGAGCCTGGAGCCCAGCTTCTGCAAAAGCACATCCCGACCCCTCCGTGTTGTCGAAACAGGCCGGTGCAATCCAGAGGTTCCCAAATCCACCCTTAAGAAGCAAGGTGTGTGAAGCAGAGATTCTAGTCTCCATCCAAACGCAGCAAATTACAAACTTAGGGTTTGGGACCCAGAATCTGCATTTTAATAGGACCCACATCAATGCTGTGTGCCTACACACATGCAATATACAAATGAAGACCCCTTACAAAAGCTCAATTCAGACCCGGCTTTATGTAGCTCAGACACTTAAAACTTCATGAAGCATTTCCTACATATCATGAAAATATGTTTGGGGGTTAAAATCATTATAGAGCATGAGACATCTTCGGTATCACAGCAAGAACAGAAAAACTTAAGTACACAGGAGCTGGAAGCAAATTCAAAGGAAACGCATAGGAGATGTCTCCATCCTCCTGACCAGGCAAATGCATAAATACCCTCAGCCAATTCACGTTTAACAGACTGCGTTAATTTTCAAAACACACACACGTGACTCTACTACCACACAATCAATTCCAGCAAATAACTCTATTTTAATGTTTTTTAGTTGGAGGATAATTGATTTACAATGTCATGCTGGCTTCTGCCCTACAACAACGTGATGCAGCGTGTCCCTTCCCTCCCACCTCTAACCCCATCCCACCTCTCTAGGCTGACACGGACCAAGGGCCGAGCTCCCCGTGTTACAAAGCAAATTCCCACGAGCTGTTTTACATACGGTAGTGTGTATGTTTCCAAGCTACTCTCAATTCATCCCACCCCCTCCTGCCCCCACTGTGTCCACAAGTGTGTTCTCTTTGTCTGCGTCTCCACTGCTGCCCTGCAGAGACGTCCATCAGTACCGTTTCTCTAAATTTCGTGTATGTGTGTTTAATATATGACACCTGTTTTTCTCTAACGTCACTGTGCAATACAGGCTCTAGGGTCTCTCTTTCCTTATTTCAGGGGATCTCAATCATAAGAGCCAACAAACCACACACTACAGATGCTGGCTCATCTTGACCAACATTCATGGAAGGTCTCTTGACGTTTGACTTCCATCCGAACTACACAGACAATCTGATTGATAACTGTGCTTCTGGTCCGTGTACGGAAAAGCCTTGCAATGCACAGGAGAGAGGTTACAATCTTCTCCCAAAGGGAGGAGAAAGACTCCAATCACTTTAAACTCTCCCCCAAATCCTGATTATCATTCCAAACTAATTAACCTGAAGATATGTTTTATAAACCAGATGTAATTTCATTCTTAAAAGCTTACTTCCATTTTTGACTGCCTGAAACACGCATGTGTTGGATAAATATTTTCTCAGAAGGCCAAGACCAGATAACTGAGGTCTTCCTGAAATTTAAATTAGCTATTACACTAGTTCTCAGGGGGAAAAAAGCCACACCCAGTGAGACAAAGAATGATCAAGATAAAAGAATACTGTTTCCATTGTTTTCGATTCTTCGCTCAGCCCACAAGAACTCAATCTGATGGTTATTTGACCACTAGATATATTAAGATCCTCAAGTTCACAGTTTTCTTTGGTGATAAAATCAATTCACTTGACACTTTGAAATCTCAAAGCAAAGAAAGTCTGCTTTCAGGGTGTTGAGAGTGCGATGGTTCTTTTCTTTTTTTAAAGAATGGAAGAAGATAAAGATGTTTCATGGAGTAGCGTTACCAACTGCTCTGAGATGCTACCGTGACTCAGTCTTCACTCTTCTCGGGAGCCGTGGTCTCATTCCCATTTCACAGATGAGGGCGTTTAGGGGAGATTCGGCTACTTAAGATATACAGCTCTTCCCTTCCTGACCCAGAAGGGAAGACTGGAACCCACACTCTGGCTCTAAGCCTAGCGCTGGGATTGGGGTTAGAAGCCCTTTAACTGCTCCAGGCCCCACGCTCCATGCAAACCTTGCCTCCAGAACAGCTAACCATCGAAAACTGAGGTCAGCAAACTAAGACCCACAGGATTGATCGAGCCCACTGCCTATTTTGTAGAATCCATAGGCTAAGACTATTTTTTTTCACATTTCCAAGTGATTCTTTTTTTTTAAAAGGAAGACAATTACACAACATGTAAAAATTATATGAAATTTGAGTTCTACCACCCATGGAAAGCTTTCCTGGAGCCTGGCCTGTGGATGCTTCTGAGCGACAGCACCAGGGCTGAGCGGTGGTAACAGACCCGCCCCGGCCTGCAAGGTCTCCGGTATTAACTGTCTGGTCCTCGAAGCAAAGTGTGTGGCTGCTGCTGCTAAGTCGCTTCAGTCTGTGCGAAGCCACAGATGACAGGCCATCAGGCTCCGCTGTCCCTGGGGTTCTCCAGGCAAGAACACTGGAGTGGGTTGCCATTTCCTTCTCCAACCCATGAAAGTGAAAAGTGAAAGTGAGTGGCTCAGTGGTGTCCGACTCTCAGCGACCCCATGGACTGCAGCCTACCAGGCTCCTCCGTCCGTGGGATTTTCCAGGCAGGAGTACTGGAGTGGGGTGCCACTGCCTTCTCTGAAAGTGTGTGGATCCCTGACCTAAAGGACACTTAACTTCTTATGTACACTATAAACATCGTAGGATGGGTAAATGTAGAAAAATCTGTCTCCCCTGATCCTAGCTGCTGGAGATGCAGGAGGTAAATAGATCTGTCCCTCAACCAACAACAGCTCTTCAATGCTGAGAAAGGCTGATGCTGCTTCCATCTTGCTCGGCTCTCTCTCTTTTGTATTCACGAGGCACAGCTCCCATCACCACTTCACCACTGACCAAGGACCTGTCACTTCAGACCAGACCAGAAACCATGCCAAGTGTCAGAGATCTCATTTCTTTTCAGGTGAGAAAACAAAAGTTAAGGAACTCACCCAAGTTCAAGAGGCTACAGAGACGCCTTGTTCTTACCATCCCAAGTTACTTCAAAACGCAAGACTCTGAACTTCTTCTCTGCCAACATATCCCTGTGGAATTGTGGAGGTGGAGCCTAAACAAGAAACTTCTACTTCGATTTAAGCAGAACTGGACAAGACCAGGCAACTGGTGCCCCAGGAACTGGTTACTAACGTAGCCTGGTGCGTCCCACACCATTCCCCTCCCCACCTGACAAGCAGCCTGGCAGATGCAGTGTTTACTTCAAACAACTGCCTCACAAGGAATATCGCCTTGATTAAACCAGCACAACTCTATACCTTTGGAAACAAAACCAGACCTCAGAGAGGCATGTTAGATCAGTTAAAACACAATAACAACCATCTCCTTCTGAGCGCTCTCTCTGGGAACCGTGGGTCTGCTTTACACGTTTTTTTCATTTAAACTTCACAGCTCTATGAGGGAAGCTTTGATTCCAATTTTACAGATGAGGACACTGAGCTTTCAAGGTTAATTTGCTCAAGGTGATGTCAAAAACTAGGTTTTCTGACTCCAAATCCAGGCTCTCAATCGCTATGCAGGACTTTCAAATAAACTTGCAATCCTAATATAGACACGGTGCTGCCTACAAGTAAAGGAGAAGTGAGAAAACTCACTTGGAAAGACACTGACCACGGGATCGACTGTCACCTCAACTGGACCCCCTGCAACACCTTTCCCCAAAATCAGAACTCCGAATGACCAGCTCCGCTGTGCAGGTGGGTTGTTCCTCTGTGATGTTCTTCGTTCTCCTGACAGCTCTTGGGAGGCACAAACCATCCCCATCCCTCATCCCTCCCTGGCTCCCCATGGAACCTCCACGGGGCAGGCATTCAACGACATGCTCTATGAACGCAAGCTCTGCACAGAAAGTGACTTATAAATGAATGCTGCCACCAGAGCAGAAAACCTGAAGATACAGAATAAGCAAAGAACTAAATTTGGTTCATAATGCACTAGTGCTCAAAGTGCTGCCTTCAGAATAATTTGTGACACATGAGATACAACTCACGTATAAGGTGCTACCCTCACCCAAACACTAAGGGGACAAGTGACCCGATTGTGTATTTATAACCTCACAAATGAAGAAAGCGTGAACACTCAGGCCTAAAATCTTCACCAACAGTCTAATGTAGAAACCAAAATCCCTCCTGTCCTTGTGCTATGTACTTTCCCAACTGTACGTCTCAGCCTCTACTTCCCGGTCCTTCCCAAACGCCAGTTTCTTTCTTAGAAAGAAGGAAAGCTTGAGAACAGGAGGTTTTTTCCTTTTTTCCCCTTTAGTACCCTAATGGGGCTTCCCAAGTGGCAAAGAGTCCTCCTGGCAGTGCCGGAGACTCTAGTTCAGTTCCTAGGTTGGGAAGATCCCCTGGAGGAGGAAATGGCCACCCACTCCACTATTCTGGCCTGGAGAATCCCATGGACTGAGGAGCCTGGTCTGGTTGCAGTCCAAGGGGTCGCAAAGAGTGGGACATGACTGAATAGGCACGCACACCCAAATGACCCAAGATAGTTATCTTGAACACAGGAGGGGACAGCCAATGTGTAAAGGGCTTGAGCAGAATGGCACACCTTCAGTGCCAGCTAAGGTACAGTGACCACGTACAATGTCGGGCAGACCACGGATTCTACGGAAGGCAGCCTCCTCCTGAGAACTTTCGCACAAAAAGTTGCTAGAAGGCCACCACGGATGGCACCACACAGCCGCATGCTGTGCCAAGGGCGGTAACGCACCGGCAGGAGAGGACACCTCAGAAGGCTCAGCCGGTTCTTATTAAGGGATCGCGGGAGGCCAGAGCAGCTCTACTCGTTACAGACGCTTCCCTACGTCCCTAAACACCCAGGTCCCTAAACGCATCGGAGGTGAACCCACCGAGTATCCACAAGTGAAGTCTCTTACGAAGCTGTATTTACAAACACGCACCCGAAAGCACAGAGCGCTCTCCAAGCGTCGGCACTCCCCAGGAAGTCGACTTTGCAACGCGTCAAGAAGTTACATCGGGGCGCACAAGACACGCCTGGAGATCCAAACCGACAACCGCACCGCTCCAAGTCGACGCTGGCAAACCCGTGGCCCAGAACTCGCGGTTCCGACGGGGGCCCCCTTCTCGAAGCTCGCACCGCCGCGGCGCAAAAATGAATGACGGTTGGATCCGCGTTAGGTTTAAATTTCCTGGCTCTGGCCACAATGCCAAACCTAATTAGAGCATGCGGTCAACGCTCGGCCCTCTCGGCGCGGTGTCGGGCAGCGCTCGGGCCGGCAACAGAGTCGGGAGACAGTCGCACTCGTCCCCGCACCCCCCCGCCCCCCAACCCCGCAGGCGAAAGCCCCCCCCCCACACCCCGCAGCGCTCCGCCGGGCGCCCCCGCGCCCCGCTGCCGGCACTTCGGCCCCGTCCGCGCTCCGGCCCCGCGGCCGGGACCCCCCGGCCCGCAAACTCGGGCGCGCGCGCTTCCGTCCAGCAACCCGCGACCGGGGCGGGGGCCGGGGGAGGGGAGCTACCTCGTACAGCTCCTCGGAGGCCATGGCGGGCGGCGGGGCGCGCGGCGCGGGGCAGGGCCGGCGAGGCGCCGCGCCGCCGGCGGCCCACACTTTGTTCCAGTCGGGTCCCTGCGTGGCCTGCGCTTCCTGCTCCGCGAGGCGCCGGGCGGGCGGGCGCTCACTCCCGCCGCTGCGGGCCGCCGGCCGGGTCGGTGCGCAGGAGCAGCTGCGCAACGCGCCCTCCGCGCCGCGCTCACTCCGCGGCGGGCCGGCTGGGGCTCGGGCTCATCGCGCCGCCGCGGGGCCGGGCCGGGCTGGGGCGGGCGCGGCGGCGGTGCACGGCGGCGAGCGGGCTCCGCGGCTCCCCCTCTCCGCGGTAGTGCAGAAAGCTTCCTACTTGCGGCCGAAAAACCTGCCCCGGCTACTGAGCATGCCCAGTGCGGCCGCCCGGCCCGGCCGAGCCGCGCTCCAGGTTTTCGGGCCGCCCGCGCGGGGGGAGGAGGGGCGGGGAGGGGCGGCCGGCGGGCGGGGCGGCGCGGGGAGCGGCAGGCCGCGCTGGGGCCCGGCGGCCGGGCAGGCGGGGAGCGGCTGGCAGGAAGGGGCGGGGTCTGCTTCGGGGGCGGGGCCGCGGGCGGGGGCGGGGCCAGCTCGCCCCAGGGCCCTCCGGAGGTCGGGCCGGGCCGCGCGCCCGCCTCGACGTGGGGGGCGTGGCCGCGGCGCGCGGGGGCGGGGCCTGCTCGCCCCAGGGCCCTCCGGAGGTCGGGCCGGGTCGTGCGCCCGCCTCGACGTGGGGGGCGTGGTCGCGGCGCGGGGGGCGGGAGCGAGGGCGGGGCGAGCTCGCCCCAGGGACCTCCGGAGGTCGGGCCGCGCGCCCGCCTCGACGTGGGGGGCGTGGCCGCGGGGCGCTGGGGCGTGGCCCGATGGCGGGCGTGGCCTGAGGGGCGTGGCCTGAGGGGCGGGGCCTGGTCGCCCCGGGGCCCTGCGGAGGTCGGCCCGGGCCGCGCGCCCGCCTCGACGTTGGGGGCAGAGGGCGGCGGCGCGCACGGGGGAGGGCACCGGCGGGCCAGAGGTTGGGCTCGGGGCCTCGCCGCCCGGCGCCCATAGCCCGCCACCCCGACGGCAGTGGCGCGCGGAGCCCGTCCGGGCCGGGCCAGCCCGCCGAGGGCCAGCGGCGTGGCCAGGTGGAGCCCCCGCCCAGCCACGTGCCCGCCTCCCCCGCGGCCGCTGCCAAGACCCGGAGCCGGAGCGCGCACCCGCTCGGCGGCAGGCCGGGGGGCGGGGGCCGGGGCGGTGCGAGGGCGCGGCCGCCTGCGCCCGGCCCGCAGCTTCCCCCGCGCCGGGCCTCCCTGTTCCTCTTGAGCGCCCGCCTCCCCCGAACAGGAGCTGGGAGGAGGGGCCGGGCTCCGGGGAAAAGTCTGGGTTCCAAGGGAACGGGGCTGTCAGTCGTGGTTCTCCTGGGCGGGGCGGGGACGGCGGGGATAGCTCGGTGACCGGCGATGGGCAAGCTCCCCCTGCACTCGCCGCGGGAGAGGGGCATCGTAGGCCGGCCCCCTGGGCACACCTGCCGGGAACCTGGACGTCACCCCATCGCTGCGGAACGAGGAAGGAGCTGCGTGGCCCGACTGCCCCAAACGGCCGGCCGCCGGCAGCCTCCCTGCGAGGAGAAGGGGACCTCGCGGGGCCCTGCGGACAGGCCGCTTCACGTGGCCCCCATCAAACCCAGCCCTCGCCGTCCCCGGCGCATCTTCCCCGGCCGCCCCGATCCCGGTGCCCTCGGCTCCAGTGAACTAGAAACCGACCTCCGAAAAACAAGACTCCTCCCACCAGTTTCCTTCTTCAAACCCCATTCGATGGTGCCCCGTACGCAGTTTAATGACCAAAAGGCTTCTCACAGACCCCGCAGGCCTTCCTGCCACACCGTCCTCTACCTACAAAAGAAGCTACCCCCACCCCGGTGAATTGGAATTCCAGCGTCCCCACGCCCACGAACGAGCGCAGCGCCTGCCCTTAAGTCACTTCAAGTCGAATCACCATTGTTTCCACGCCGCCTGCAACCCCCTCTGCCTGGAATGCTCCCCCATTCAACCGTGAACTCCTGCTCCGACGTCACCCCAAAAGCAAAGCCTGACTTCCAGGACCGAATGAGTCACCGCAGCCACTCGGAGCTCACCTTTGCGGACTCTGTTTTGTCCACTCTTCCCTCCCACCCCCGTTTCTAGACCACGACCTTCTTCCAGATCGCATCTTCAAGTTTGACTCTCCAGCCCCCACACTATACCTACAAAACAGGGTTTTTATTCTGTGAATTGGAATCCCGGCGTCCACAGCAAAGCCCTTGACACCTAATACAGTTCTGTTTCCATTGTCTTACACCTTGACAACAGCATCGCAAAGTTCCCACCTTCTCAACCCGTCCAGGCAATTCTCTCTCCCCTCCAAACACGAGCGCCTCTTTGCCTTTCACTGAACGTTTTATTTGCTACATCTGCTTATCGCCTCTCTGGCACACAAATTCATCAACCATAGTTGTAAGCTCCTTGAAGGCAAGGACTAGCACCCTGTAGCCTCCAAGTCTCAAAGCGGTGGTCGCCCACCTATGCTGGTGCTCAAAGACTTGCGGGAGGTGGTTCAGAGTCACACAAGCCCAATAAAACATGAATAAAAAAAGAGGGACCCTCAGTATAAAATGAACACACACATCTTAACTAGAAACTTCTGTACAGTCACAGACCGAAATAAATATAAAGCCCCCACTGTTACCAAGGAGAGGGGAGGAAGACAAGAGGCTGTGAAGACATCCACAACTACTATTCTCAGATTTGGAGCTAGTCCATTTGATACACATGCGACCCTAACACAAGGAGACATCCCTCACTGTGGGGAAAAAGGAAGAGGGGATTACAGCATTTAAAAAAAAGGTAACTCCAAAATCCGATGTATACGGACCTTCTATCCTGATGACCTGGATTATTTATGCTGCTGTGACCAGCATAAATATTAAGAGTAACCACTAGGTAGAAGTCACCTCGGTAACAAACCAGGAGTAACCAAGCCATTCCCCTAAGCTCATCTCTGTCTCTCCTCCCGTGATTAGCTGGTTTCCATCTTAATTTAAGAACAAAGCAGAGGAGACCTGTACTGAAGTACTCAACTAGTGACTGAGAAATTGAGGCCAGCTGTCCACTTTGTTCCCCTCATTCACCTAAAACACCCCTGGTTTGTTTAATACGGTTTTGTTTATGTATTTCACCTCCTTAGTTCAATCTGTCTTACTTTCAAGCAAATTCTACTCTCTCCCCTCACTTTTTAAATATAAACATCTTAGCGGTGCTCATAACAGAAGCAAATATGTCCAAGATCATGTAATGGCTTTGAATTTATACCACCTTTTATCAAAAAGTGAAGTTTTGCAGTAGTTACCATGACCACGTGTGTGGGTGCTGTGAAAGTACTTTCTCGGCGAATTGAGAATAAAAGTGCAATCACATCCCTTAAACACATCAAGGAAGATATCCGCATTGTGCCAAAAATACATGCGGCACAACGGTTTGTACTAGTGAAATACACAAATCTCAAAGATTACCGAAATGTCGAGAAGGAAGAAAATGGACACATGTGGTTAAAATACACATCTACTGGTTCTAAGCTTCAATTCTTACCTGAGGTGAGTGTGTGGTGGAGACCAGCAGACACCAGCTAACTCCTTTTCCAAATTTTTACGGACAATGGGTAATCGACAGTCGGCACCACTCAGGACTCTTATGATCAGGAGTTAAAGCCACTCCGCATCTTGGCAGAACAATGGCTAACATCTTAAATTAGAAGTTCTTTCCTTTCCCCACTCGACATCCCAACCAATCACTTCTTCCATTCTCCCAAGAATCTGCATTTCATCTACATTTGAATCCCAAGTCTCCCGAAAGGAGATGGGGGATGGGACAGGAAAGACAAAAGCAGCCAAGCTCTGGCAACCACTGCTCTCAGAGTTGGAGGCATTTTAAGGTTGGGTGGCTTGGAAAAGGGCCGATAATGATCCCCTTCATCATGCACCCCCAAAGCAAAATCTATCTTGGCTACCTCCACCAAAACCTAAAATTTAACTGAAGTTTTTATTGAGAAGTGACCTAAGTTGGTTGGTTTGTGCATACTGAGACCAAAGAGAAGTTAAATGCCATTCTTGTTATAGAGTATTCATCCATAAAACTTGGGGAAATTCCTATCTCAATCACTCAAAAGAAAGTAAGAAAATTTCAGGCCTTACAAAGCAAAAGAGAGAAACACAGGAAACTCATAAAATGAATTCAGGTGTTAGGCCCTTCTCTGAATTTACAGCCAACCAAGTCTTTCCTGAAAGCTTGAATTGGATACCAGTGGCCCCTACTTTTCTAGACAACCAGCAACCTCTGATTCCTGATTTCAGCTGCTGTTTCCCTCCCTGCCAAATCGTCAGTTTCCCCATTTCAACCAGCAACTTCTCCCTGCCTACGTCCATCTTAGTTCCAGGTTTTATTTTCTCTTTTGTGTGGGAACAAGTGCCTAATCCGGCTGCCACATTGCTGTTTCCTGGCCAAAAGCTATGACTATTCGATCTCTTTGCCCTAGCGATAGTAATTCTGAGACTTCTTCACATTTGATTTCACCAATTTCATCTTAGGCTGAGGTTCCACCATTGGCCAAACCTCATCAATTTACAGTAAAGGGTTATTTTCTTCCTCAACTAGATTTAGTGTTTAACCACAATTCCTTTCTATCTTTAAGCCAAAGCTGATTCTACCAGAAGAATCCTTGTTATAGGTCTTTGGTATCTTTCTTTGATGGAAGCAATTGATCAAGACTAATAAAATTTCTCATTTGTAACTTTATACATTGTTCCACCTTCCAGAAGGAGAACAGAACTAAAATTCATAACGAGTAAACAGCCTCAAGACACTGCCTTGACATTCGGTTGACTTTATAACAGGGCAGTAACTAATTCATTTTAGATTCCTGAAAAAAACATCAAATGTAAATGTTCCCCGAATTATTGTGATGGCTGGGTCATTATGTTTGTCATTCACGGGAGACCATCCCAGTAATCGTATTACCTTCTGGCCTTTTCTAAAGAGAAAGACATTATCAGTAAGAGCAAGTAGGCAGAGATGGGTACATAGAGTCTGACTGGTAACACCAGGTGCAAAAGAAGCCGGGGAACTCAGAATAAGCTAAGGAGCAGAGCAGGTGGGGGCTGAAACCTGAAGCAAAGAGTAAATGAATCTGAAAATAAAGCTCAGACCACACCCGCAAACAGAAGCATGTACTGGGGCTTGATTTTTCTCGATCACTAGTATTGCCCGGTGCAGAGGTTCACAAATTGTGGTCTCCTGACCAGTAGCAACAGATTCACCTTGAATCTTCCTAGAAGGACAAATTCTCTACCACCAGCTGCCTACTGGCACCTAGCAATCTGTTTAACAAGTTCTCCAGGCGATTCTGATGCACACTGAAGTTTGAGAAGAACTGGTTCAGAACAGTTTTCTTTGGGGTGGTGGTGGTTTTTATTTTTATTTTTTTAATCAAGCTACAGATGTCAAACCAGTAGTGGATCTTTAGATTATTTTAGTAGATCTTGATTAGCATTTTGAAGTGAGACAAGATGGAATGGAAAGAATGGAATGGACTTGGAAAAGGAATAAGAGTGCATCCATACTTCACTAGGGGACTATGTTGTTGTTTAGTCACTAAGTCATGTCCAACTCTTGCGACCCCATGGACTGTAGCCCACCAGGCTCCTCTGTGCATGGGATTTCCCAGGCAGGAATTCTGGAGTGGGTTGTCATTTCTTTCTCCAGGGGATCTTCCAGGGGACTATTGTTTCCATTAAATATACACATATTTTAAAAATATAGATAAATACGTATATGTTTATATATATGTATATACACACATATGGGTATATATACTCCCACATTCATATATATGTATATTATTATACATTAGGTCATAATGTAAAAGACATTTCTTACACTTTATCAGGACCAAAAAATTTGAAAACCACTGTTTGGCAGATGAATAACAAACCCCTGCAAAGTTGGATTGTTAATTATATATGAATGGTGTAGCCAAAGTACTCTAAAACCATTTTCTTAATGATCCCCTTTTTGCAGAACAAATTATTTCCCCATAAATGCTACAAAGGTGTTCAGACCAGGCTCCTTTCTGAATTAACATGTATTCTAGAGTAATATATTTTGAACTAATGAGGATTTAGGCTGTCTCTTTCCAAAGAATGTTAAAAGCATTTCCAAAGAATATCCCTAGCAGACTGTGCAAAGTGAATATAGTTTAATTTGGTAAACAGCAATATTAAAAAAATGAATAAATACGAAACAAAAAGGACTTGCCCTGCACCAGAAACTGTTACAAGCCCTTTTCAAATATTAACCTCTTTCATTCAATAGCACCTAATAAAAATTATAGCTAACATTTACAAAGAAGCCTCAGGAAGCACATGTTTCCATAAATCACCTTTTAGAATAGGCACAATGGTTGTCCCCAGTCGTGGCAAGTGGGGACACTAGAATTTACACTCAGGTCCAGGTAACTCTGCTTCCCAGGTGAGGCAGCAGTAAAGAATCTGCCTACCAGTGGAGGAGACCCAGGAGACTCAGGTTCAATCCCTGGGTCAGGAAGATCCCTTGGAGGAAGACATGGAGACAACTCCAGGGTTCTTGAATGGAGAATCCCGTGGACAAAGGAGCCTGGCGGGTTACAGTCCATGGGGCCGCAAAGAGTCGGACACGACTGAGCACAACAACAACTGGGTAACTCTGCTGTCTGAGCTCAGAATCCTCAAGTTGCCGTCCTTCCTTCATTCATTCATTCAGCAAATACTTATTGACCACTTATTGTGCGCCAGGGGGCTTCCTGGTGGCTCAGATGGGAAAGAATCTGCCTGCAATGCAGAGTTCATTCCTTGAGTTGCAAAGAGCCCCTGGAGAAGGGAATGGCAACCCACTCCAGTTTCCTTGCTTGGAGAATCCCATGGACAGAGGAGCCTGGTGAGCTAAAGTCCATGGGGTCGCCAAGAGTTGGACACGACTGAGCGACTAAGCACGTGTTGTGTGCCAGGCTCCGTGCTAATCAGTGTATATACAATCATCCCTACTCCCAAGCAGCTGATCATCTATTGCAAAAGATAAGCATTAAATTGTCAGGAAAAACTACGGTTATAAAATCAAGGAAGGCGGCAGGAAACTGTGAGCGCACATAACCAAGCCCTGAGTCTGCTCTACTGCTTCCCCAGAGACAGTGTCCCTCACCCCCTGGACACTCCAGACGTGCTCAGACACCAGAAGAGCAGGATCACGGAAAAGTTATTTTCATACAATTTGGTACCCACCAAAAAAACACATCGAGGTAGACATCATGGGAAGAATCAACATTTTGACTTGCACACAGTTGCTTTATAGTTTAGCATTTAAAAATGAAATATTAGACATTCTAAATGACTTAACGCACTGGTCATAGCAAACACCCTCTTCCAACAACACAAGAGAAGACTCTACACATGGATATCACCAGGTGGTCAACACTGAAATCAGATTGATTATATCCTTTGCAGCCAAAGATGGAGAAGCTCTATACAGTCAGCAAAAACAAAACCGGGAGCTGACTGTGGCTCAGATCATGAACTCCTTATTGCCAAATGCAGACTTAAATTGAAGAAAGTGGGGAAAACCACTAGACCATTTAGTTATGACCTAAATCAAATCCCTTATGACTACACAGTGTAAGTGAGAAATAGATGTAAGGGACAAGATCTGATAGACAGAGTGCCCGATGAACTATGGACAGAGGTTCCTGACATTGTACAGGAGACAGGGAACAAGACCATCCCCAAGAACAAGAAATGCAAAAAAGCAAAATGGCTGTCTGAGGAGGCCTTACAAATAGCTGAATACAGGAGAGGCAAAAGGCAAAAGAGAAAAGGAAAGATATACCCATTTGAATGCAGAGTTCCAAAGAATAGCAAGGAGAGATAAGAAAGCCTTCCTCAGTGATCAATGCAAAGAAATAGAGGAAAACAATAGAATGGGAAAGACTAGAGCTCTCTTCAAGAAAATTAGAGTTACCAAGGGATCATTTCATGCAAAGATAGGCTCAATAAAGGTCAGAAATGATATGGCCCTAACAGAAGCAGAAGATATTAAGAAGAGATGGCAAGAATACATAGAAGAACTGTACAAAAAAGATCTTCATGACCCATATAATCATGAAGGTGTGATCACTCCCACTCACCTAGAGCCAGACATCCTGGAATGTGAATTCAGGTGGGCCTTAGGAAGCATCACTACGAACAAAGTTAGTGGAGGTGATGGAATTCCAGTTGAGCTATTTCAAATCCTAAAAGATGATGTTGTGAGAGTGCTGCACTCAATTCAGCAAATTTGGAAAACTCAGCAGTGGCCACAGGACTGGAAAAGGTCAGTTTTCATTCCAAGCCCAAAGAAAGGCAATGCCAAAGAATGTTCAAACTACCACACAATTGCACTCATCTCACACACTAGTAAAGTAATGCTCAAAATTCTCCAAGCCAAGCTTCAGCAATATGTGAACCGTGAACTTCCAGATGTTCAAGCTGGTTTTAGAAAAGGCAGAAAAACCAGAGATCAAATTGCCAACATCCACTAGATCATCGAAAAAGCAAGAGAGTTCCAGAAAAACATCTATTTCTGTTTTATTGACTATGCCAAAGCCTTTGACTGTGTGGATCACAACAAACTCTGGAAAATTCTGAAAGAGATGGGAATACCAGGCCACCTGACCTGCCTCCTGAGAAATCTGTATACAGGTCAGGAAGCAACAGTTAGAATTGGACATGGAACAACAGACTGGTTCCAAACAGGAAAAGGAGGACGTCAAGGCTGTATATTGTCACCCTGCTTATTTAACTTATATGCAGAGTACATCATGAGAAACGCTGGGCTGGAGAAAGCACAAGCTGGAATCAAGATTGCCTGGAGAAATATCAATAACCTCAGATATGCAGATGACACCACCCTTATGGCAGAAAGTGAAGAGGAACTAAAAAGCCTCTTGATGAAAGTGAAAGAGGAGAGTGAAGAAGTTGGCTTAAAGCTCAACATTCAGAAAACTAAGATCATAGCATCTGGTCCCATCACTTCATGGCAGATAGATGGGGGAACAGTGGAAACAGTGGCTGACTTTATTTTTCTGGGCTCCAAAATCACTGCGGATAGTGATTGGAGCCATGAAATTAAAAGACGCTCCTTGGAAGCAAAGTTATGACCAACCTAGACAGCATATTAAAAAGCAGAGACATTACTTTGCCAACAAAGGTCTGTCTAGTCAAGGATATGATTTTTCCAGTGGTCATGTATAGATGTGAGAGTTGGACTATAAAGAAAGCTGAAGAAAAAAAAAAAAGAAAGCTGAGCACTGATGCTTTTGAACTATAGTGTTGAAGACTCTTGCGAGTTCCTTGGACTGCAAGGAGATCCAACCAGTCCATCCTAAAGGAGATCAGTCCTGGGTGTTCATTGAAGGGACTGATGTTGAAGCTGAAACTCCAATACTTTGGTCACCTGATGCAGAGAGCTGACTCATTTGAAAAGACCCTGATGCTGGGAAAGATTGAGGGTGGGAGGAGAAGGGGACGACAGAGGATGAGATGGTTGGATGGCATCACCAACACAATGGACATGGATTTGGGTAAACTCTGGGAGTTGGTGATGGACAGGGAGGCCTGGTGTGCTGTGGTTCATGGGGTTGCAAAGAGTCGGACATGACTGAGCGACTGAACTGAACTGACTTAAAAAATAATTTTAAAAAACCTGTGTACCCACTCCCCAACTTAAGAATATTTCCTTATTCTAGCCAATACTTGAAGACACTGGAATAATTTATGGAAGGTGGGGAGTATACCATATTTTGTTAGTATTCAGGACTTGTTTAGGACTTCCCAGGTGGCGCTAGTGGCAAGGAACCCGTTAGGCGTAAGAGACCTGGGTTCGATCCCTGGGTTGGGAAGATCCCCTGGAGGTGGGCACAGCAACCCTCTCCAATATTCTTGCCTGGAGAATCCCATGGACAAAGGAGCCTGGTGGGCTGCAGTGCATGGGGTCGCACAGAGTCAGACATGAGTGAAGCGACTTAGCACGCATGCAGCTGTTTTTTATAAATTTTTTTTTATCATGAATTTAGATTTACAGAAAAATTGCAAAGATAGTATGGCAATTCCCACATATTCTCCACAGCATTTCCTCTGTTATTATTTTTATTACTTATTTATTTCTTGGCCACACCTTGTGGCATGTGGGATCTTAGTTCCCCAACTGGAGATTGAACCTGCGTCCCACGCACTGGGAGCCCGGAGCCTTAACCACTGGACTGCCAGGGAAGTTCCTCCCCTATTATTACTACCTCATATTAGCATGGCACACCTGTCACAATTAATGAGCCAACACTGATACATTTTTGTTAACTAAGGTCTTTATTTCGATTTCCCTAGTTTTCCCTAATGTCCATTTTCTGTTCCAGGATCTCATTCAAGTCCCTGTGTACATTTTAGTGATTGTATCCCCTTAGGGTGTGACAGTTTCACAGATTTTTTTTCCTTGTTTCTGATGATCTTGGCATTTTTGAAGAGTCTTGGTTGGATATTGTGTAAAATGGCCCTCAAATGGGATTTGTCTGATGTTTTCCTCACAATTAGACTGGGTTATGTGTTTTGAAGAGGAGCCCACAGAGGTAAAATGCCTTTCTCATCATATCCAAAGTACAGACTATCCACAGCTTCTCACTGCTGATGTTGACCTTGATCATCTGGGTAACACAGGGCTCGGCAGGCTTCCCCAGTAAAGTGACTTCCCCCACCCCACCCTCTCAGATCTGCCTGTTTGGGAAGGCGCTATGACAGGCAACACACACGCAAGAAGCAAGGACCCATCCTCCTCCTCGAAGGCAGGATGTCTGCAAAACTTACCTGGAATTCTGCACAGAGTTCTCCCACATTTACTAATTTATTCAGTCATTTCTTTGATCATGAATTCCCAGGTATTTATTTTGTACTCAGGGTTGTAGTACACACTTCCTTACTTGTAGTATTATTCCGATTGTTGCAACTTGGGCCACTTGGAGCTCTTTTTGGCTTCTGTCCTTCTTTGCTTCCTGACATCGTTAGATGCTCCAGGCTCAACTCGTATATGTTCCGCCCCAGTTCTAGAACCAGCCGTTTCTGCAAGTAGCCATGGTTCCTCTTACTGAAGAATCATTAATAGGAAGCAAGGTCTGGGTGCCAGGTACGTGCATTACTACTGGGACTTTTTTGTGTTTTGATTAGGTGGTAACAAAGCTAACGAAGCTAGAATCTAAAGGATGAACTTGGTAAGAAGGTGGTGGAGATGGCCCCAGGCTGAGGGAAGAAAATGTGCAGAGGTCAAGATGTGGAAGGAGCAGGTCTTTGAGAACCCGAAAAGAGCTCCTGGAGCTGGAATGCAGAGAACCGGAAGAGGAACAT